>NC_057799.1:416871753-416884028 GCF_018294505.1 Triticum aestivum | reverse complement strand
AAATTGCTCCTACAGTGCCACGGGGGCTGTAACCTCAAACGGGGCGTTGACCATCTCAGTAGTGGCTGTGAGCGTATCTGGGGTCGGCTCGGTGGCTGCCTCCATCTTCTTGGAGCTCTCTGTCTCGTGGGGATCAGCCTCCCGCGTCTGCTCCAATATCGGCAGATCTTTGCCTGGTTCTCCTTGGTCCATCATGAAACTGACGAAATACTAGGAGACCACTGAAAGGAAAACACAATCGCAATGACAATGAAACAAAAAAGAGAGTGAGGATCGGTTACTGCTTTGCAAAATTTCTTTTTTTCTCTCTGAACGAAAATGTACCAACATCACGGATCCGCTTACCTTCCCTTTGTTGGGAGAGAAGAATAGTGGCAGATGCGAGTGTTCCCTTTCTTGAAGACAGTGAGGGAGAAGGGGATTCAGCGAAGAGTGAAATGATGGTTGCTTCGTTCGTCAAACTTAGACTGCGGGGAGGTGGGGTTTTGTGACACGACGGCTCGTTATTGCCGCGCTACGACCGGGGTGACTCTCCGCCTGCATACTGCCTTCTAATTTGGTGGATGGCATTTGGGCCCGCGCGCTACATGGCCCGCATGTCGGTGAACAAAAGTATAACGGCATTCAGTAGAGGGAGACGTTTCGATGACCTAGGAGGAGCCAGAAGCGGTATTGTATCCACTGTACTAGTAGTAATTGTTTTTCTGGGTAGTTGTAGAGTGTCTCCACTGTACTAGTAGTAATTGTTTCTCTGGGCCCAAGACAAAACAGCCCATCCACCCTAGTAAATAGTAAAATCAATTCAAAAGTCCATATATTTACTGAATGAGAGGCGCTACCCACACCCAACACACCGCCCCCCCAAAAAACCTGGGTGTTCTTCTTCCTCCTCACTCCCACCCACCTCACGTTAGCTCGCTCCACTCGTACCGCCAAACTCACCTCACTCCTATAGAAAACCCCAGCTCCCCTTCTTCCTCACTACTACAGAAAAACCCCAGCTCCCCTTCTTCTTCGCTCGCACTACAACATGGCTCGTCATTCATTACTCTGCTCAAATCCGTGAGCGCGACGCGACGCCCTCGAGGAAAATGGAGTCGGATGACCCCAGAGCCAAGAAGATGAGGCTCCCGCCAGCGGCGATGCCTGTTGTAGATCCCGCACCCGGCAACACGGGGAGAAGCGGCGACCCCACCCCCACCGGATCCCAGGAACCCGTAGAATCTCGGGTGGACCGCATCAGCGATCTCCCGGACGCCGTCCTTGGGGAGATCATCTCGCTTCTCCCCACCAAGGATTGCTGCCGCACCCAAGTCCTCTCAATTCGGTGGCGCCCTCTATGGCACGCCGTGCCCCTTAATCTCGGCTGTCGTCAGCTATCTCTCTTCAATGATTTTGAAATCCCCAAAGCCATCATATCCTCCCACCAGGGCTCCGTTCAAAGCCTCTGCATCCCGTCATGCTACCTAAGCAAGCATACCATGCCCTGCACGGTGGACGCCTGGCTGAAATCCCCTGAATTCACAGAACTACAGCTGCTTGAGTTCTACTATTCCACTGGAAATCACCTACCAGATATCGAACGCCATCTACCTGTGCCCTCAGCACTGATGTCCATCTCGCGGTTTTCCTCCTCTCTCCACACCGCCACCTTTGTGATGTGCGACCTACCAGACAATATGGTACTAAACCTTCGACTCCCATTTCTCAAGAAACTTTCACTTGTGCGGGTTCATATATCGGAGGCCTCATTGCACAGCATCATCCACTCTAGTTGCCCTGCCCTGGAGTGCTTGGTGCTTGTTTTCACAGTTAGAATCGGTTGTCTCCAAATAAAGTCGCCTAACCTTGTAAGAATTTGAATTTCTTTTGATGGAAGGCAGCTCATCATCCAAGATGCCCCTTCACTTCAAAGGTTGATCCTTGATTCTAGTTATTCACCGTTGCAAATATCCGTCCTCTCTGTGCCTAAACTGGAGACCTTGGGTGTAATACATGATCTGTGTGCTCATTTCAATGTGGTGTTTGGCTCCACAGTTCTTCAGGTACTTTATATTATCATCTACACTTGTAACCATAAGCTGCATTTTAAATTTCTGCGCATAAGTTATATGTCATCTTGGAGTACACATTTTGTACTAATATTATGTTCTATGCTCAATGAAGAGTTTCTCCATGGATGGCCTATCAATGGTGCTAGATTCTGTAAAGATCTTATATATCCAAATGAATAGTTTTGATCCGAACAAGATTATTGGCTTGCTGCAATGCTTTCCATGTCTGGAGAAGTTGTATATAAAGGTGATAATTTCACGCACATTGGAAGCCCGCATATAGTGTACTAGAATTAAACGTTCAGCTGTTGCTCTTTCGACACTCTTTTGTTAGACCTTAACTGTTTTCAATCTTCATGTCTATTTAGGCAACAGGACGGGGTAAGAAAGTTATAACCAATCGGTGGATTCATAAGCATCGGGATTTTCTCACTTCACATGAGATTCGATTGAAGACAATAACGCTAGAACGATATGTAGCCAACCGTGCAAACACTAGATTTGTCACATTCTTCCTACTGAATGCGAGGTTACTATTGTCCATCAGGCTTAAGTTTATCAGCAGCATGGTTTTGACGGATGGGTATGTGGAAGAGCAAAAAAAGGAGTTTCAGGTGGGCAAAAGAGCTTCTGGACGTGTCAGGCTTCTATTTACAACATATTGTGGTCATAATCCCGTAAATTTTACGACCCATAATGTTCATTCTATGGACCTGACCAATCCATTTGACTATGACTGCTGAAAACAGTGCTGGAGTTAGATGTTATTGCCCTTTTCAACCTGGTTTTTTTTGTAAACCTGATGAACAATTAACCCTCGTGCTTTTGTACAGTTTGTAAGCTGGAGTTAGATGTTCTTGCCCATTTCAACTCGGCTGTGACTGTCATATTTTCTTTGAAGCAAGGCAAATGGCTTGCCAGTCGTTTAATTTAGAGTGAAATATTGTAACAACTAACAAATCCCAACCAAGGGAAATAACATCACTCTCGCCGGCTGCTTGAGCTCACTGTGCATTACAGAAGCCAAGTGATTAGCCCCCACCAGCACCCACAAACTTATTTCGAACTAGCACATCAAATGGGCTGTAAATTTTCATAGGAAAGGCTGCATGACCCTGACAGATTTGGATTCTGACATTTGGGACCCGCGAGGAAATAGCCTATCCAAGGTGGTGTCGACTTACTAGCCACTCAACAAACGATTCTGCCTACCAGCCGTTGGATTGACATCCAACATCCGTCGTGTATCTTCTATCTCTTGTCTTCTTCTTCCTCCAGCCACCCAAACCAAACCACCCCGTCGGCTCCGCCTGCTCCCGCCTCCCATGGCTGGTTGCGCCTCCGCCGCCCTATCGTACGTACCCTCCAACGTTGGCCAGTCCCTCCCTCTATTCCCCCAAACGTCATGTTATTCTCCGGCGACGTCAGCCCCAACACGCACCCGCACCCACACCAGTCAACCCTCGTACTCCCCTCCGCCTGCGACTGAACCGGCACATCTTCCACAACTCCTGTTTGTTTCGTCCGAGGCCTCGCCGTCGTCCTCCGCCTTGCGGCCTTGGTTCGCTCGCCATGCGCGGTGCGCCGCCCTCTTGCGTTGTCAACGTCGTCAACAACCGAGAGGAACAAGGAGATGACTGTACGTGAAGAGGATGACAGTAGGGACCCACCAGCGTCTTGGCAGTACGTAAGCAAGTCCCTCTATATTACAGGCCCAAAAATATGGTTCCTCCTAATGGTTGGACATCTGGGGCTCACGCCATTGTCAACATAGTCAATAAACGAGAGAATTACACTACGAGCGGCTAACACCAGGGACCCAGCAGGTCGCGCATTTTTTTGAGGAACAAGCAGTTGTTATTTATACTAGTTTTAGCGACGGATCAGGGTAACAATGGGGCTGTGCGGGGGTTGTGGCCCGTCTAGCCAGGGTTTTATTTATGTTTACCACATCAGGAGCCAAGTTGTGTTCTTTTCTTGCTGAAAATGGCTAGCCCAGTTCTTTTTTTAAGAAATACCCAAACGAGGCCTACTTGCTTTATCAGCCCTGCTGGGCTGCAAATCTTTCAAGACAAGGAGAGTTTCATTCATTTGTAAAACACATGAAACCGGGAATTAGTTTCAATTTTTTTCATTACAAGATTTTAAATTCCATTGATTTTTATGCGTGGACAATTATTTGGATTTTATATTTATATAAATTATTTTTCAAAATATTTTGAATGTGAATTGATATTTCGGGATTAAAAACAGTTGACCGCACCGAAATATGCAAAATTTCGTATACTTTTTAACCGTGGCCACAATATGGGGTGTAATGCTAACAAAAAGAAGATGGGCTCCAAAAAAAACTCTTAAGAATTAGCAAATGGGATGTACATTATTAGAAATAATGCACATGAGAGCAGTGATTTTTGGATGTCCATCCAACGGCTGTCGTGCTTCTTCAATCTCTGCTCTTCCTGCTCCAGCCGCTGAAACAAGCGCCGACAGGACTGCCTGCTCCCTCCTCCCGTGGCCGGCTATGCTGCCACGCAGGCCTCACCTCCCCACCATACTCCCATCGCTGGCCTAGCCATCCCTCTACTCACCCACACCTGTTGTTATTCTCCGGGGACGGCAGACGAACCAGTAAACCCTCGTACTCCTCCGCGTGGGAAACAACTGTCGAGTCTTCCCTGGCTTCGTGTCGTTCCCTTCCTAGGCCTCGTCATCGTCCACCGCCCTGCTCCTCTCGGCGCGGCCTGGTCAACGTGGTCAATGAACGACATCCATCGGAAGTGGACTGTACGTGGAGAGGCTGACAGCTGGGTCCACGGCCGCACGCAAGGAAATGCCTCCTTATTACGCGCAAAATAATGATTCCTCCACCTGACAGCTAGGACCCACGGGAAGGGCTTCTTTATTTCGTGAAAAAAATGTTCCCCCCGCTGACAGGTCAGACCCACCAGCTATATCTTCGCACGCAAGGAAGTGCCTCCTTATTACATACAAAAAAATGAATACCCCCTGCTAGCTGGGACCCACCATAGTGGGTGGCTGACTTGTGGGCCTACTAAGTTGACGGGGACGGAGGGCTTTGTCAACTTAGTCAATATGAAAGATTCTAGCTCCAGTGACCATACGATGTCCATCCAACGGCCATAGTGCTTCTTCAACCTCTGGTCTTCTTGCTCCAGCCGCCCAAAGCAGCGCCGGTCATGCCGCCTGCTCCTGCCTCCCGTGGCCGGTTGTGCTGCCGCGGAGGCCTCACCGCCCGCATACTACTCCCACCGCTGGCCAGGCCATCCCTCCATGCACCCACACCCCCTATTATTCTGCGGCGATGGCAGCCTCACACCGCAGCCGAACCAGTGAACCCTCGTACTCCTCTCCGCGTGGGCATCCACTGCCGCGTCTTCCCCGGCTCCGCGTCGTCCCCTTCCTAGGCCTCGCCGCCGTCCACCGCCTTGGTGCTCTCGGCGCGCGTGGTTAATGTGGTCAACGACCGATTTCCATCAGAAGAGTACTGTACGTGGAGAGGCGGACAGCTGGGTCCACGAAAACATGCCAGTTTTTTGTGATTTGCTAAGTAAGTTGCTTTGTCAGGCCTGTCGGGCTGCAAATCTTTCAAGACGAGGAGAGCTTCATTCGGCTGGCCGAGAAAATGGCCTACAGTAATGAGAAATGGGATGTACATTTTTAAAACACATCAAACCGGCAATTAGTTTCAAATTTCTTTCTTTTCATTTCGAGATTTTAAATTGCATTGATTTTTATGCGTGGACAATTTGTTGGATTTTATATTGATATACATTTATTTTTAAAATCAGTTTGAATGTGACTCGAAATTTCGGGATTAAAAACAGTTCGGACCGCACCGAAACATGCACAATTTCGTATAATTTTTTAACCGTGGCGACAATATGGGCTATAATGCTAACAAAAAGAATATGGGCTCCAAAAAAACCTTAAGAATTAGCAAATGGGCTGTAAATTATTAGAAATAATGGCAGATGGGCTGTATGCTGTTTTCCCTAGATTTGAGGCTTCCCTAAAAAAAGGTTGACGCACAAGCAGTGACTGTTGGATGTCCACCAACGACCGTCGTGCTTCTTCAATCTCTGCTCTTCCTGCTCCAGCCGCTCAAACAAGCGCCGGCGGGACTGCCTGCTCCCTCCTCGCGGCCGGCTGTGCAGCCGCGCAGGCCTCACCGCCCCACCGTACCCCCATCGCTGGCCTAGCCATCCCTCTACTCACCCACACTTGTTGTTATTCTCCGGCGACGGCAGACGAACCAGTAAACCCTCGTATAGTCGTACTCCCCTCCGCATGGGAAACAACTGCCGAGTCTTCCCTGGCTCCGTGTCGTTCCCTTCCTAGGCCTAGCCATCATCCAACGGCCTGGTGCTCTCGGCGCGGCCTGGTCAACGTGGTCAACGTTTGACATGCATCTGAAGTGGACTGTACGTGGAGAGGCTGACAGCTGGGTCCACGGCCGCACGCAAGGAAATGCATCCTTATTACGCGCAAAATAATGATTCCTCCACCTGACATCTGGGACCCACCGAAAGGGCCTCTGTATTTCGTGAAAAAATGTTACCACCACTAACAGCTCGGACCCACTTGCTATATCTTCGCACGCAAGGAAGTGCCTCCATATTACGCACAAAAAAATGAATACTCCCCCTGCTAGCTGGGACCCAGTATAGTGGCAGGCTAACTTGTGGGCCTACTAAGTTGACGGGGACGGAGGGCTTTGTCAACTTAGTCCATATGCATGATTCTAGCTCCAGTCACCGTACGATGTCCATCCAACGGCCGTAGTGCTTCTTCAACCTCTGGTCTTCTTGCTCTAGCCGCCCAAACCAGCGTCGGTCGTGCCTCATGCTCCTGCCTCCCATGGCCGGCTGCGATGCCGCGGAGGCCTCACCACCCCCTACTACTCCCACCGCTGGCTAGGCCATCCGTCTACTCACCCACACCCCCTGTTATTCTGTGGCGACGGCAGCCTCACACCGCAGCGAACCAGTGAACCCTCATACTCCTCTACGCGTGGGCATCCACTGCCGCGTCTTCCCCGGCTCCGCATAGTCCCCTTCCTAGGCCTCGCCGTGGTCCACCGCCCTGGTGCTCTCGGTGCGGCGTGGTCAACATGGTCAAGGAACGGCTTCCATCGGACGTGGACTGTACGTGGAGAGGCTGACAGCTGGGTCCACGGCCGCAGCAAGGAAGTGCCTCCTTATTACGCGGAAAATAATGATTCCTCCACCTGACAGCAGGGACCCACCGGACGGGCAACCGTATTTCACGAAAAAACGTTTCCCCCCTGACTGCTGGGACCTACCAGCTACATCTTCGCACGCAAGGAAGTGCGTCCGGGCAAAAAAAAATGATCCGCCCCCTGACTGCTGGGACCCACCAGCTACATCTTCGCACGCAAGGAAGTGCCTGATAGTCGGGACCCACCTGGTCGAAGCGTATGTAGCATTGTCATTCTGGTCGCGAACGTGTATGTACATACTGGTCGATGTAGAGGCGCGCACGTGTTGTAGTAGAGGCGCGCACGTAGCATGTACACGTACGTACAGCGGCCAGTGTGGAAGAAATAAAATACGGCCACATACGTACATACGGGCGGGGTCTCGAACGCCTACTCGCGCATACGTACGGCCAGGGCTCGTGTACATGGCTGGGTCGGAACAGAGAAACTGCGTCGTCGTCATGTTCATGGGGAGCCAACCGGCTGGGTCAGAACGGAATGCGTCGTCGTGCTCATCGGGAGGGCTTGGACGGAACAGCCGATGGAAACGAGGCCTGGCATACCGCAGAACGGAGGAAACGGCCTTGTGTTCGACCGGCCACAGTCGAAACGGGATCCTGTTCATCGGGAGGGGTCTAGCGTACCGCAAAACGGAGGAAACGGACCTCCTACGGTCGAAACGGGGGTCCTGTTCATCGGGAGGGTTGTGGCGTACCGCAAAACGGAGGAAACGGACTTGTGTTGGAGCGCTATGATCGAAACAGGGGTCCTGTTCATCGGGAGGGCTGTGGCGTACCGCAAAACGGGACTCCATGGGATACTGTTAATCTCCAGCATCCACCCCCTCCAGCCTCCACGGGCTACTGTTCATCCACAGTCGACCTCCTCCAGCCTCCACCTGTGACGGTTCATCCACGGGCTCCTGTTCATCCAGCCTCCACCGCGCGCTACTCCACCGGCTACTGTTCAACCAGCCCTCTCCATGGGCTCCTGTTCAACCACCCCCTCCACGGGCTACTGTTCATCCAGCCCTCCACCGTCTACTGTTCATCCAGCCCTCCACGGGGTGGCCCTGTTCATCCAGCCCTCCACGGGGTCCTGTTCATCCAGCCCAAACCGGCTCGATCGATCGGGGTCCTGTTCATCCAGAGGCAACACCATGGGGTCCTGTTCATCCAGAGGCAACACGACGGGGTCCTGTTCATCCACCCCCACCGGGAACTGTTCATCCAACCCCCTAGCAACGCTCACTATTCATCCAGAGGCAACATCGATCGGCTTCAGTTAGCAGCAGTAGCGAAGGAATCGCTCGATCGAGTTTAGTTAACATCCATCGATCGATAGCTCGGGTTCAGTAACACGTAGCCTGCAGTGCAATCGCTCGGGTTCAGTTAGAGCCGAATGCCTCGCACCCACGCGTGTGCATGTACGAGAGAAACGCGCATCGCTCGGCCCCGACCACCCACCGTAACCGGGAACACCCCGATATTTTCCTCGCCCTCGCTTCTACCACGGTTTTTTCCGTCATGGACGGCCCAAAGAATGTCATGCAGCTGCGTCTCCGGCCCGCCCAGGACGAAAAGCCCATTTTCTGTCATGATTTTTTGTCATAGAAGTAGGAGCCCACCACATCTACGATGATACCGGGTTTTGTCACAATTATCTTCATAGAAGTGTCATAAGTATGACAGAAAAAAAATTCGTTTGGCCCAAAATGTCACGGATGTGTCTTTTTTGTAGTGAACACATAGCTACTAGTACAAACCCTGAGCCCCGAGGGTGGACTACTCCCTCCTCATCATGGTGGCCGCCAGGATGATGAAGATGGCCTCCGGTGATGATTTCCCCCTTTGGCAGGGTGCCGTAACAGGGTCCAGATTGGTTTTTGTGGCGGTGGAACTTCCGATCTAGGGTTATTTCTAGGGGTTTTTGTATTTATAGGATTTGTTGGTGTTGGTTTCACGCGAAGATGGGCTTCGAGATGCCCACAACCCACCAGGGCGCGCCCCGGTGTCTTGTGCTCACCTCCTTCACCTTCCGGTCCTCCCATGAAGCTTCTAGTGCCTCTTTTGTTCCAAAAAAATCGTCAAAAAGTTTCATTGCATTTGGAGAACTTTTATTTCTGCATAAAAAAACAACACCACGGTAGTTCTGCTGAAAACAGCGTCAGTCTGGGTTAGTTCCATTCAAATCATACCAGAACCATATAGAATTTTTATAAACATGGCATGAATACTTCATAAATTATAGATACGTTTGAGACATATTAGTGCACACCATCGACCCGACCATGGTGGAGGACTACATCAACACCGTGGAGCACTTGCTTGCTCAGGACAAGTACAGAGTGGTTGGCATCGACCTCCAGTACACCGGCGGTCAACCCGTGATAGATCAAAAGGTTGTCGTCGCCCAGTTGTGCATGCGCCATCACGTCCTCATCTACCACTACTGCCTAGCCACAGAGCCTTGCGACCGTCTCGCCAGGTTTGTCAACAACACCAACTACAAGTTCGCTGTGGCAGAAACCACCGACGATGTAAAAGCGCTCCAGGTTTCGGGCTTGGCCTGCCAGAAGCTTTTCGAAATCCGTGGCCACTACAGGGTCTGGGGCAGCACGAAGGACTCCCTGGTTGAACTCGCCTTGTCCATCATCGACCCCTACTACAAAAAGATGAAGGAGGATGCCAAGAAAAATCCCATATCCTGGCATGGGGCCTGGATGCGGAAACTGGACGAAGCTCACCTCAAGTTCGTGGCCAAGAACGTGTACACATGCTATGAGATGCACATGCAGATCGCTGACATGAGGGAGTGCCTCCTTCCCGTAATCGACGAGGTATCGGGCCACCAGCAGAGCAGTGGCGGCAAGCATCACAAGAAGAAGTAGACGATGATCAGATGATCGTTTATCGTAGTTAATTATGCATGTAATAGTTTACTTTGGTGTGTGCAAATGTCATGTGTGTACTAGACACCTATGTAATTGGATGTTCAAATTGGTATGGAATCAAGTCCTTATAAGTATATATGTTGTTGTTCTGTATGCAATCACATTGCACACGGACCATACTAGGGAACCCGTCAGTGATGAATACATCAATCGCTGACAACTGTATACCATCAAGCGTTTGCCCACACACACACAAACACGACTTATTAGCAGAAATCGTTTGTGTTATTATTGGTCTTCGCACACATTTCTGATTATGGACCTGCTTGCCGCGTATCACACACATCTTGTTAAGGTGAACCATTTCTGTTGTGTTGCCTAACCAAAAACAGTTCATCCGAGTGAACTGTATGCCGTATATCACACTGATACGTCCATTTTGCATCATGATTTCTTACTATTATTTATAGTGTTTTCATTCAATTTAACACTTTGTGGAGTAATTCTAATGCCTTTTCTCTCATAATATGCAAGGTTTACGCAAAGACGGGGGATGCCGGCAGCTGGAATTCTGGACATAAAAAAGCTATGTCAGTGATACCTATTCTGCACATCTCCAAATGAGCTGAAATTTTATGGAGATTATTTTGGAATATATAATAATTAAATATTGGAGAGAAGAACTATCAGAGGGGGCCACTCGGGTGCCCACTAGGCACCAGCGCGCGCCTGCCCCCCTCGCGCGCTCTGGTGGGTAGTGGACCCCTGGCCATCCTCCTGTGCCCATCTTCTAGTTCATAAGGTCATTTGCCCTAGAAAATAAAATAAAGAGAGGACTTTCGGGACGGAGCGCCGTTGTCTCGAGGCGGAACTTGTGCAGGAGCACTTTTGCTCTTCGGTGGAGCGATTCCGTCGGGGATACTTCCCGCCGGGAGGGGGAAATCGAAGCCATTGTCATCACCAAAAACCCTTGCATCATGGGAGGGCCAATCTTCATCAACATCTTCAACATCACCATCTCATCTCAAAACCCTAGTTCATCTCTTGTATTCAATCTTTGTATCAAAACCTTAGATTGGTACCTGTGGGTGACTTGTAGTATTGATTACATCTCGTAGTTGAAGCTAGATGGTTTATTTGGTGGACGATTATATGTTCGGATCCATTATGCAATTCAATACCCCCTGATCTTGAGCATGAATATGTTTTGTGAGTAGTTACTTTTATTCTTGAGGACATGAGAGAAGTCTTGTCATAAGTAATCATGTGAATTTGATATTCGTTCAATATTTTGATGATATGTATGTTGTGATTCCCTTAGTGGTGTTATGTGAACGTCGACTACATGACACTTGTAACACCCCGGATGTAACTTTCCATATTTGTTAACTCCAACTCTTGCCATTTTCGGCTATGTGTTATGATATTCCCTTCGTGGTCGGGTTTTGTCTTTCGTTTTGCATTTTGTTCATGTCATGCATCTCATATCATGTCATCATGTGCATCTCTTTTACATGTGTGTTCGTCTCAAGCATCCGAGCTTTTTCCCCGTTGTCCGTTTTGCAATCTGGCACTCCCACATGCACCAGCGCACCCCTCTTGTCTCTTTTCGTGAGCGGGTGTTAAACGTTCTCGGAATGGACCGAGGTTTGTCAAGTGGCCTTGGTATACAACCGGTAGACCACCTGTCAAGTTTCGTTCCATTTGGAGGTCGTTTGATACTCCAGCGGTTAACCGGGTAACCGCAAAGGCCTTTTGTGTGTTGTAGCAAAACCCCCCTCCAAACAGCCCAATAACCCATCTAAGCCCACTCCATGCTCTCGGGCGTTCGATCACGATCGTGTGGGCGAAAACCGCACTCCATTTGGAGTCTCCTAGCTCCCTCTACCTATAAATATACCCTCCCCGTCCAAAATCCCGGATGAAACCCTAGCAATTTCGCCCTCCGCCGCCACCGGACGAATCCCGCCGCCGCGCCCGACCAATCGGGGCACGACACGTGGGCAGCTCCACCGGCGCCCGCCGCCGGCCCGCGTCTGGCCCGCGGGGCCCGACCGCCGCGCCCTCGCCCAAGGCTCCCGCGCCT
>NC_057799.1:416862003-416871396 GCF_018294505.1 Triticum aestivum | reverse complement strand
ACTCCGACGACCACCGCGCTGTCACCGACCCCGCCGCCTCCACCGCGCCATCTCCGGCGAGGTCTCCTCCCTCTCCGCTCCGGCCCCGTCGCCTCTCCTTCATCTCCGGCCGCCGCGCGCTCGAGCTCCGGCGAGATCCGCTCCGGCCGTCCTCGTCATCCGCGCCAAACCCTAGATCTGGGCGAGGTCAAAATCCTCCAAGTCCCGAAGTTTTTCACGGTATGTTACCCTGTTCATCACATCATATCTCATTGCATACTGCTCCGTTTCATGCGTGTGTTATATCGACATGTTCATCACGAGATGCTCTTCATTTTCTTACATTGTGCCATGATCGTTTGAGTCCATATTGATGCCCAAATCTCTGGTGCAAGAGTGCTATATGATGTTTACTGCTGTTACTTATCAGAACTTGATGTTTTGTTATTTTTGTTGCATTGGATGTGTGCATCTTAAGGGCATGAGCTCTACAGGTGTTTTGATCCATGCCATGCCATCTTTACAGAGGTGTATGCCATGTATTTTTGTAATCTATGTGGTGACTAGCACAAGCATGCAAACTAGGCTTCGTGATGTTTCTGTTTTCAGGGACAGGTTTTTCACTGTCTGTTACTGCTGTTATTTTGTTGCCATGTATCCATGTGTCTACAGTGAGACCCATGGTTCTTTTGGATATGTTCAGTAAGCATGTTTTGTGGATATAGTTGTGCTCTATCCATACATATCCCTGTTTGCAATTATGGAGTGCCATAGCATGTCTTACTCTTGCTCTACGTTTGCTATAAAATGCTTCTGCCAGACTGTTAACATGATATTCAATTTTGCCAAGGTTGTTGTAGTTGATCCATACATGCTATGACTTTGCTCTTGCCATGGTTAGCTTCCTAAACATGCCATCTTTCTGTAGGTATGCTTGTTTGGTCATGCGTTTCTTTGTGATGAGTTACATGGGTGCCATCATATCTTTTGTACCTTTTTGGCTCATGGTTAGTAAGGGACTTTTGTTCTATACATTTAGTAGATTCATGCCATGCCTTGTTTTGCTATGTAAAGTTCCTGTAGCATGTGTTTGGCTTGCTCTGAACATTATTACCTGATGCTGTTTCTGCCATGTCCAGTAATTTCACTGTCTGTGAACCTGATATCTTTTGCACTTTTGTCATGCTTGTTTGAACCTGTTATTTTGTGATCTAGCCGTAGCTCAGTGTTCATCTTTTGTCAAGAATCTTCTGTAGATTACTGCCATATGCTTTGTTGCTATGTTGGGGTGCTGTAGCATAGTTACTTGATGCATTCTAAGTGCTATCATTCTGTTAATCGCAGATTCGTGTCATTCTTGTTTTGCTTGCCATTTGCAAACCGTGCATCCGTTTCCGGTGATCTTTATATCGATTTCGACCGAAATCATCTCATATTTCCAGTGGCATACTTGGTTTGCCAAGTTGCTGTCTTGTTCCTCCTTTTTTTTTGGAGCACGCATATGCATCGCATATCACATCTCGCATATCATGCATGTATTGCATCATGTTGCTTGTGCATTTCCCGTCATTGATTGTGGTTCCATTGCTTGTGTTCTTGCTGTGGGTAGAGCCGGGAGATGAGTTCGTGAACGAGGAACCTGTTGAGTACGCTTACGAGGATCAAGCTTTCGACAACTCTAAGAACCTTGCAGGCAAGATGACCATACCCTCGAAATCACTTCTATCTTTGCTTTGCTAGTTGTTCGTTCTATTGCCATGCTGCGCTACCTACCACTTGCTATATCATGCCTCCCGTATTGCCATGTCAAGCCTCTAACCTTCCTTTCCTAGCAAACCGTTGTTTGGCTAAGTTACCGCTTTTGCTCAGCCCTTCTTATAGCGTTGCTAGTTGCATGTGAAGTTGAAGTTGGTTCCATGCTGGAACATGGATATTTTGGCATATCACAATATCTCTTATTTAATTAATGCATCTATATATTTGGTAAAGGGTGGAAGGCTCGGCCTTATGCCTGGTGTTTTGTTCCACTCTTGCCGCCCTAGTTTCCGTCATACCGGTATTATGTTCCTTGAGTTTGCGTTCCTTACACGGTTGGGTGATTTATGGGACCCCCTTGATAGTTCGCCTTGAATAAAACTCCTCCAGCAAGGCCCTACTTTGGTTTTACCATTTGCCACCTAAGCCTTTTTCCCTCGGGTTTTCGCGAGCCCGAGGGTCATCTTTATTTAAACCCCCGGGCCAGTGCTCCTCTGAGTATTGGTCCAACCTGTCAGTCGCCGGTGGCCACCAGGGGCAACTCTGGGCTCGCCTATCGGAAGCTTGGACAATCCGGTGTGCCCTGAGAACGAGATATGTGCAGCTCCTATCGGGATTTGTCGGCACATTCGGGCGGCTTTGCTGGTCTTGTTTTACCATTGTTGAAATGTCTTGTAAACCGGGATTCCGAGACTGATTGGGTCTTCCCGGGAGAAGGTTTATCCTTCGTTGACCGTGAGAGCTTATGATGGGCTAAGTTGGGACACCCCTACAGGGTATTATCTTTCGAAAGCCGTGCCCGCGGTTATGTGGTAGATGGGAATTTGTTAATGTCCGGTTGTAGAGAACTTGACACTTGACTTAATTAAAATACATCAACCGTGTGTGTAACCGTGATGGTCTCTTTTCGGCGGAGTCCGGGAAGTGAACATGGTTTGAGTTATGCATGAACGTAAGTAGTTTCAGGATCACTTCTTGATCATTTCTAGCTTCGTGACCGTTGCGTTGCTTCTCTTCTCGCTCTCATTTGCGTATGTTAGCCACCATATATGCTTAGTGCTTGCTGCAGCTCCACCTCATTACACCATCCTTTCCTATAAGCTTAAATAGTCTTGATCTCGCGGGTGTGAGATTGCTGAGTCCTCGTGACTCACAGATTCTGCCAAAACAGTTGCAGGTGTCGACGATGCCAGTGCAGATGACGCAACCGAGCTCAAGTGGGAGTTCGACGAGGAACGTGGTCGTTACTATGTTTCGTTTCCTGATGATCAGTAGTGGAGCCCAGTTGGGACGATCGGGGATCTAGCATTTGGGGTTATCTTATTTTCATTTGGCTTTGACCGTAGTCGGTCTATGTGTGAATTTTGGATGATGTATGAATTTATTATGTATTGGGTGAAGTGGCGATTGTAAGCCAACTCTCGTTATCCCATTCTTGTTCATTACATGGGATTGCGTGAAGATGACCCTTCTTGCGACAATACCTACAATGCGGTTCTGCCTCTAAGTCGTGCCTCGACACATGGGAGATATAGCCGCATCGTGGGCGTAACAAGTTGGTAATCAGAGCCATCCCCGACTTAGGAGCCCCCTGCTTGATCGAATCGCTGGCGTTGTTGAGTCTAGAACAAAAAGTTTTGAGTCTTAGGATTATATATATCGGAGGGTAGGATTCTTTTTACTCCTCAGTCCCTTCGTCGCTCTGGTGAGGCCTCCTGACGTAGAAGTTTTGACTCTTCTCTCCTCAAATTTCACTAAAATCTTTTTAGGATCACTCGGGTATCTTGGAATCTTTCCAATTGTTTTGTGACGAGAACATTGTTCTTGGTGCCTCCTGACATTTAGGGGTTGTGGCAGTGTCCCGGGGAGTTGAGCTCCGAGGTGTTGTCGTCACAATTTTATCGTTGCAGTTCTGGAATACCTGAGTTTCGCCAACATCGAAAATCTCTTTTATGCAGTTGTTGGTGAGATCACCTCGACGCCACCCAGTACTGGGGCGGGAGTTCGGGAGTATTGCCATAACTCGTATGACGGATGCTTTTCGAAGGTTGAGGTACACGATTTCCGAAGGTTTCTTGGTTATGTGTTGACGGATGGATACAGCTGGATCTAGGGATTGCTAGTTTGGGTGATATATTTTGTGTCCCCTGTATCCCCAACACCAGATTGCATAACCAGAAAGTTTCGGGAGTTTATAGGTGGGATTCAAGTAGCTCTTAGCATTTCTTCCCGCAGATATTTGGTTTGTGATTGGGTAATCCTTACCACTTATTTGTTCCAGTCGTACCTTTTTATTTTATTCATCAATCTCTTATCAAGTGGCTTCTCACCTTAATGGAAGTGTGATGATTTACTATGGAATTCATTCATTCATCCTCGTTCGAATGTTTATTGTGAAGACTATATGTTGCAATTTCTATCCGTTGATTCAATTTGTCTATCTGTCTATCAAGATGCTAACGGATGTCACCCTCTTCAGGATGGCTCCGCCAACGCGTCAGAATCCGGAACGCAATGAGGGGAGTCAAGCGAACCCTCCGCCACCACCTCCGCCTCCAGAGGCATGGCAAGCTATCATGGCAGCCACCAACGCCAATGCTCAGATGATTTTGCAACTCTTGCAAGAGCGCACCCAAGGGCAAGGCAATCAAGGAAATCAAGGCCAAGGCAACAATCAGCCTCACTTCGCTACCCTCAACCAGTTCCTCGCAAATCAGTCGAAGTCATTCAGCTACTGTGCCAAGGCCACAGACGCCGATGATTGGCTCGTGGACATCAACAAGCATTTTGAATGTAGCAATGTCAGGCCTGAGGACTTTGTCAAGTTCGCTTCTTTTCAACTCAAGGATCAAGCTGCCGAGTGGTATCAACAATACAAAGATTCCAGAGGAGGTCGTGTGATTACCTGCGATGATTTCCGTCGAGACTTCAAAGCTCACCACATTCCACAAAGTGTTGTTGAGAGCAAGCGTGAGGAGTTCCGCAATCTCAAGCAAGGCAGCATGTCCGTGTATCAATACAATACTCAGTTTCAGAAACTCGCTCGCTTCGCTAAGCAAGACGTTCCTGATGAAAAGAGCATGATCTATCAATTCAGAGGTGGCCTCAGAGAAGATCTGCAATTACCTCTCGTTCTTTTTGAGCCGACCAAGTATGATGATTTCTACAATATGGCTCTGAAGCAAGAGGCTGCTCAGCTCAAGTGTGAGGCTTCTAAGAAGAGAGTCAGGGACGCAGTTCAGTCTTCTTCTTCCTCACTAGTGGCTGCTAAGCAACAGAAGTTATGGTTGCCTCCTCCTCCTCCGTTTCGTCAGCCTTTCCAGCAGAAGAACAAAGGTGGCCATGGATCTTCCCACCCACCCAACCCTGGCTATCAGAACAAGTCTCAGAACAAGCTCCAAAGTCGAATGCTCCTTATCATCATCCACTCTCAGAGGTGACTTGCAACAAGTGTCAGCAGAAAGGTCACTATGCTAACAAGTGCTTCAATCAAAGGCGCCTTCCGCCTCCTCCTCCTGTGAGATCTTCCAGCAATGCAGTGGTCAAGCATAATCCCAAGTTTGCAAAGGTCAACATGATGAACGCAGCTCAAGCGGAGGAATCTACTGTGTGATAATGGGTAATCTCTCAGTTAATGATTTTCCTGCAAAAGTTCTTTTTGACACTGGTGCATCGCTTAGTTTCATCTCAAGACCATTTGCATCTAAGCATGAGTTGCATTTCCAAGAATTGCCTAGAACGTTAGCAGTTGTCTCTCCAGGCAAATGCATGAACACAAGCTACATGGTTCCGGATGTTTCCATCAAGATGGGGAACTATAAATTTCTGTCTAAACCAATTGTTCTTGGTGACTCGGATATTGATCTAATTCTCGGGATGGACTGGCTTTCTAAGCACAAGGCTCAACTTGATTGTGCTGCTAGGGAAATTCAATTGACACACTCTTCTAAGGATGTTATCATCTATGCCACTCGTGATGAAACCATTCGGTTGTTTTCTCTCAATGAGAAGGGCAAGTTGGATGCTATTTCTCAAATTCCAGTCGTTTGTGAGTATCAAGATGTCTTTCCAGAAGAGCTTCCGGGTATGCCTCCTCACCGGCCAGTTGAGTTCGTTATCGATCTTGAGCCCGGCACTGAACCCGTTTGAAAGCGTCCTTACAAGGTTGGTCCCAAGGAGCTGAAGGAGTTGAAGAAACAGCTCGATGAACAAGAGCGTCTGGGTTTGATCAGACCGAGTTCATCTCCATGGGGTTGTGGTGTTCTTTTTGTCCAGAAGAAGGATGGCACGGACAGACTTTGTGTCGACTACCGTCCATTGAACAAGAAGACAATCAAGAACAAGTATCCACTTCCCAACATCAATGAGCTTTTGGAGCAACTCAAGGGTGCTAAAGTATTCTCCAAGCTTGACCTTCGAATGGGTTATCATCAGATTCGCATTCGTGAAGAAGATATTCCCAAGACAGCATTCAGAACAAGCTTTGGTTCTTATGAATATACTGTCATGTCTTTCGGCCTTGTCAATGCTCCTCCAACATTCTCTCGAATGATGAACTTCATCTTCAACCCCTATACCAATGAATTCGTCCTGGTGTATCTCAATGATATCTTGGTTTTCTCCAAAAATAAGAAGGACCATGCCAAACATTTGCGATTGGTGCTCGACAAGCTCAGAGACTATCAATTCTATGCGAAGTTTTCCAAATGTGAGTTTTGGCTTGATGAAGTTCTTTACCTTGGTCATATCATCTCTGCCAAGGGCATCGCTATTAATCCCGAGAAGGTGTCTGCAATTGTGAATTGGGAACCTCCTCAGAATGTCAAGCAGCTCCGCAGTTTTCTTGGTCTTGCAAGCTATTGCCGAAGGTTCGTTGAGAATTTCTCTAAGATTGCAAAGCCTCTTTCCAACCTCCTCCAGAAGCATGTGAAGTATGTCTGGACTCCTGAGTGTGACTTTGCTTTCAACACTCTCAAAGAGAAACTCGTCATAGCTCCTGTCTTAACTCCTCCTAAAGAATCCAAGCCATTCAAAGTTTTCTGTGATGCTTCTCTTCAAGGTCTTGGTGTTGTGTTAATGCAAGAGAAGAAAGTTGTGGCCTATACCTCTCGTCAGTTGAAGCCCAACGAAAAGAACTACCCCACTCACGATCTTGAGTTGGCGGCAGTTTTCCATGCATTAATCACATGGAGACATCTCTTGTTATGAAGAAAAGTGGACATATTCACCGATCACAAGGGTCTCAAGTACATCTTCACTCAGCCCAACCTCAACCTTCGACAGACTCGATGGGTCAAGATGATTCAAGAGTACAATCCGAGTATTGAATATACTCCAGGCAAGGCCAATTTCATTGCAGATGCTTTGAGCAAGAAGGCTTACTGCAACAGCTTAATCCTCAAGCCATTTCAACCGGATCTTTGTGAAGCTTTCCGCAAACTCAATCTCCAAGTTGTTCCTCAAGGTCTTCTTGCCAACCTCATAGTCTCTCCTACTTTGGAAGATAAAATTAGTGAGGCACAACTCCTGGATACCATGGTGAAGAAGGTGAAACGTGGTATCGACAAGGGTCTTTCCAAATACAAGTGCTATCGCATTGATGACCGAGACACTTTATTCTTCGAGGACCGGATTGTGGTTCCTAAAGGTGATCTACGGAAAGTCATAATGAACGAGGCGCACAATTCTCTTCTTTCCATTCATCCTGGAAGTACGAAGATGTACCATGACCTCAAGCAGTCGTATTGGTGGACTCGAATGAAGCGAGAAATCGCTCAATTCATGAATGAATGTGATGTCTGTCGAAGGGTGAAAGCTGAACACCAACGACCAGCTGGTCTCCTCCAACCTCTTGCTATTCCAGAATGGAAGTTTGATCATATTGAAATGGACTTCGTGACTGGATTTCCGAAGTCCAAGCGCAGAAATGATGCTATCTTCGTTGTCATCGACAAGCTCACTCAAGTGGCTCATTTCCTTCCTATCAAAGAATCTATCACAGCAGCTCAGTTGGCAGAGCTATACACCTCCAGGATTGTCTCCTTGCACGGCATTCCACAATTGATTTCTTCAGATCGTGGAAGCATCTTCACTTCTAAGTTCTGGGACTCCTTCCAGAAGGCTATGGGCACCAACATTCGCTTCAGCACAGCTTTCCATCCTCAAACTAGTGGCCAAGTCGAGCGAGTCAATCAAATTCTTGAAGATATGCTCAGGGCTTGTGTCATTTCCTTTGGCATGAAATGGGAAGATTGTCTTCCATATGCCGAATTCTCTTACAACAACAGCTTCCAAGCGAGTTCGGGCAAGGCCCCATTCAAAATTCTATATGGCAGAAAGTGTCGTACTCCTCTCAATTGGTCAGAGACTGGTGAACGCCAACTTCTTGGCAATGAATTAATCACAGAGGCTGAAGAAATGTGTAAAGTCATCCGTGAGAATCTCAAAGCCGCGCAATCGCGCCAGAAGAGTTACTATGATAGCAAGCATCGTGATTTGGCTTTCGAGATTGGAGACCATGTCTACCTCCGCGTCTCTCCAATGAAACGCACTCGTCGCTTCGGTATCAAAGGGAAGCTTGCCCCTAGATACGTGGGTCCTTTCAAGATCATTGGCAAAAGAGGCGACCTCGCCTATCAACTTGAGCTTCCCTCCAACTTCGCGAACGTGCACGATGTGTTCCACGTGTCACAGCTCCACAAGTGCTTCAAGACTCCTGAGCGCACCATCAACTTCGAAGAGATTGACCTCCAAGAAGATCTGTCTTATCATGAGCACCCCCTTGCTATTCTTGAAGAAACTGAGCGCAAGACTCGCAACAAGTCAATCAAATTCCTGAAAGTGAAGTGGTCGCACCATTCCGACCGAGAAGCCACCTGGGAACGCGAGGACCACCTCCGTTCCGAATATCCGGAGTTCTTTCAGTCCTAGATCTCGGGACGAGATCCTCTCGTAGTGGTGGAGTGTTGTAACACTCCGGATGTAACTTTCCATATTTGTTAACTCCAACTCTTGCCATTTTCGGCTATGTGTTACGATATTCCCTTCGTGGTCAGGTTTTGTCTTTCGTTTTGCATTTTGCTCATGTCATGCATCTCATATCATATCACCATGTGCATCTCTTTTACATACGTGTTCGTCTCATGCATCCGAGCTTTTTCCCCGTTGTCCGTTTTGCAATCCGGCACTCCCACATGCACCGGCGCACCCATCTTGTCTCTTTTCATGAGCGGGTGTTAAATGTTTTCGGAATGGACCGAGGTTTGTCAACTGGCCTTGGTATACCACCGGTAGACCACCTGTCAAGTTTCGTTCCATTTGGAGGTCGTTTGATACTCCAACGGTTAACCGGGTAACCGCAAAGGCCTTTTGTGTGTTGCAGCAAAAAAAACCCCTCCAAACAGCCCAATAACCCATCTAAGCCCCCTCCATGCTCTCGGGCGTTCGATCACGATCGTGTGGGCGAAAACCGCACTCCATTTGGATTCTCCTAGCTCCCTCTACCTATAAATATACCCTCCCCGTCCAAAATCCCGGATGAAACCCTAGCAATTTCGCCCTCCGCCGCCACCGGACGAATCCCGCCGCCGCGCCCGACCAATCGGGGTGCGACACGTGGGCAGCTCCACCGGCGCCCGCCGCCGGCCCGCGTCTGGCCCG
>NC_057799.1:416808128-416861476 GCF_018294505.1 Triticum aestivum | reverse complement strand
CGCCCCGTGCCGCCGCCCTCGTCCTCCCGCTCCTCCGCCGGCGCTGGACCCCGAGCCGCCGTCGCCGACCCCGCCGCCGTGGCGCCGTCCACCGGCGCCTCGACTACGCCGACTCCGCCGACCACCGCGCTGTCACCGACCCCGCCGCCTCCGCCGCGCCATCTCCGGCGAGGTCTCCTCCCTCTCCGCTCCGGCCCCGTCGCCTCTCCTTCATTTCCGGCCGCCGCGCGCTCGAGCTCCGGCGAGATCCGCTCCGGCCGTCCTCGTCATCTGCGCCAAACCCTAGATCTGGGCGAGGTCAAAATCCTCCAAGTCCCGAAGTTTTTCATAGTATGTTACCCTGTTCATCGCATCATATCTCATTGCATACTGCTCCATTTCATGTGTGTGTTATGTCGAAATGTTCATCACGAGATGCTCTTCATTTTGTTACATTGTGCCATGATCGTTTGAGTCCATCTTGATGCCCAAATCTCTGGTGCAAGAGTGCTATATGATGTTTACTGCTGTTACTTATCAGAACTTGATGTTTTGTTATTTTTGTTGCATTGGATGTGTGCATCTTAAGGGCATGAGCTCTACAGGTGTTTTGATCCATGCCATGCCATCTTTACAGAGGTGTATGCCATGTATTTTTGTAATATATGTGCTGACTAGCACAAGCATGCAAACTAGGCTTCGTGGTGTTTCTGTTTTCAGGGACTTAGGTTTTTCACTGTCTGTTACTGCTGTTATTTTGTTGCCATGTATCCATGTGTCTACAGTGAGACCCATGGTTCTTTTGGATATGTTCAGTAAGGATGTTTTGTGGATATAGTTGTGCTCTATCCATACATATCCCTGTTTGCAATTATGGAGTGCCATAGCATGTCTTACTCTTGCTCTACGTTTGCTATTAAATGCTTCTGCCAGACTGTTAACATGATATTCAATTTTGCCAAGGTTGTTGTAGTTGATCCATACATGCTATGACTTTGCTCTTGCCATGGTTAGCTTCATAAACATGCCATCTTTCTGTAGGTATGCTTGTTTTGTCATGCGTTTCTTTGTGATGAGTGCATCAAGCTCACAAAGATGCCTTCATAATGCTGTGAATGCCATGTTCTGTTTTCTGCCAAGTCTGAAACCTGTTAACGAAACTTGCTACGTTTACATGGGTGCCATCATATCTTTTGTACCTTTTTGGCCCATGGTCAGTAAGGGCTTTTGTTCTATGGATTTAGTAGATTCATGCCATGCCTTGTTTTGCTATGTAAAGTTCCTGTAGCATGTGTTTGGCTTGCTCTGAACATTGTTACCTGATGTTGTTTCTGCCATGTCCAGTAATTTCACTAAGTCCGTGAACCTGATATCGTTTGCACTTTTGTCATGCTTGTTTGAACCTGTTATTTTGTGATCTAGCCGTAGCTTAGTGTTCATCTTTTGTCAAGCATCTCCTGTAGATTACTTCCATATGCTTTGTTCCTTTGTCTAGTTGTAGCATAGTTACTTGATGCATTCTAAGTGCTATCATGCTGTTAATCGCAGATTCGTGTCATTCTTGTTTTGCTTGCCATTTGCAAACCGTGCATCCGTTTCCGGTGATCTTTATATCGATTTCGACCGAAATCATCTCATCTTTCCAGTGGCATACTTGGTTTGCCAAGTTTCTGCCTTGTTCATCCTTTTTCTTTAGGAGCACGCATATACATCGCATATCACATCTCGCATATCATGCATGTATTGCATCATGTTGCTTGTGCATTTCCCGTGATTGATTGTGGTTCCATTGCTTGTGTTCTTGTTGTGGGTAGAGCCGGGAGACGAGTTCGTGAACGAGGAACCTGTTGAGTACGCTTACGAGAATCAAGCTTTCGACAACTCTAAGAACCTTGCAGGCAAGATGACCATACCCTTGAAATCACTTCTATCTTTGCTTTGCTAGTTGTTCGTTCTATTGCCATGCTGCGCTACCTACCACTTGCTATATCATGCGTCCCATATTGCCATGTCAAGCCTCTAACCTTCCTTTCCTAGCAAACCGTTGTTTGGCTAAGTTACCCCTTTTGCTCAGCCCTTCTTATAGCGTTGCTAGTTGCATGTGAAGTTGAAGTTGGTTCCATGTTGGAACATGGATATTTTGGCATATCACAATATCTCTTATTTAATTAATGCATCTATATATTTGGTAAAGGGTGGAAGGCTCGGCCTTATGCCTGGTGTTTTGTTCCACTCTTGCCGCCCTAGTTTCCGTCATACCGGTATTATGTTCCTTGAGTTTGCGTTCCTTACGCGGTTGGGTGATTTATGGGACCCCCTTGATAGTTCGCCTTGAATAAAACTCCTCCATCAAGGCCCAACTTTGGATTTACCATTTTCCACCTAAGCCTTTTTCCCTCGGGTTTTCGCGAGCCCGAGGGTCATCTTTATTTAAACTCCCGGGCCAGTGCTCCTCTGAGTATTGGTCCAACCTGTCAGTCGTTGGTGGCCACCAGGGGCAACTCTGGGCTCGCCTATCGGAAGCTTGGACAATGCGGTGTGCCCTGAGAACGAGATATGTGCAGCTCCTATCGGGATTTGTCGGCACATTCGGGCGGCTTTGCTGGTCTTGTTTTACCATTGTCGAAATGTCTTGTAAACCGGGATTCCGAGACTGATCGGGTCTTCCCGGGAGAAGTTTTATCCTTCGTTGACCGTGAGAGCTTATGATGGGCTAAGTTGGGACACCCCTGCAGGGTATTATCTTTCGAAAGCCGTGCCCGCGGTTATGTGGAAGATGGGAATTTGTTAATGTCCGGTTGTAGAGAACTTGACACTTGACTTAATTAAAATACATCAACCGTGTGTGTAACCGTGATGGTCTCTTTTCGGCGGAATCCGGAAAGTGAACACGGTTTGAGTTATGCATGAACGTAAGTAGTTTCAGGATCACTTCTTGATCATTTCTAGCTTCGCGACTATTGCGTTGCTTCTCTTCTCGCTCTCATTTGCGTATGTTAGCCACCATATATGCTTAGTGCTTGCAGCAGCTCCACCTCATTACACCATCCTTTCCTATAAGCTTAAATAGTCTTCATCTCGCGGGTGTGAGATTGCTGAGTCCTCGTGACTCACAGATTCTACCAAAACAGTTGCAGGTGTCGGCGATACCAGTGCAGATGACGCAACCGAGCTCAAGTGGGAGTTCGACGAGGAACGTGGTCGTTACTATGTTTCGTTTCCTGATGATCAGTAGTGGAGCCCAGTTGGGACGATCGGGGATCTAGCATTTGGGGTTATCTTATTTTCATTTGGCTTTGACCGTAGTCGGTCTATGTGTGAATTTTGGATGATGTATGAATTTGTTATGTATTGTGTGAAGTGGCAATTGTAAGCCAACTCTCGCTATCCCATTCTTGTTCATTACATGGGATTGTGTGAAGATGACCCTTCTTGCGACAATACCAACAATGCGGTTATGCCTCTAAGTCGTGCCTCGACACGTGGGAGATATAGCCGCATCATGGGCGTAACACACTTCACCATCTTTGGGCCTAAGGGAATGCATTTTGGAGTAGTTATTAGATGATGGGTTGCTAGAGTGACAGAAGCTTAAACCCTAGTTTATGCGCTATTCCGTAAGGGGCTGATTTGTATCCATATGTTTAATGTTATGGTTAGATGTTATCTTAATTCTTCTTTCATAGTTGCGGATGCTTGCAAGAGGGTTTAATCATAAGTGGGAGGCTTGTTCAAGTAAGAACAACACCCAAGCACCGGTCCACCCACATATCAAGTTATCAAATGTCAGGGGAAATCGACACCTATGGAATCAGTGGGATCCCTTCTACGGTTGGCGGGCGCGAGGTTGGGCAAAGAGCGGGTCTGACAGGAAGCACACGGATCGTTTACCCAGGTTCGGGCCGCGAAGATGCATAATACCCTAGTCCTCCTTTGGTGGATGTATTTGAGTGTTCTTGTGTTCTTGAGCTAGCTACGGGGTGTAACTTGCCCAAAAGATCCGAATCCTTCTCCTGGTCGCCTCGGGCCTCCTTTTATAGGCAAAAAGGGGTTGCCAAAGTGGCACACAGGAGGTGGAAAGGTGTATAGTGGATGAGCCTATCCTCTGGCACCGTCGGAGAAACACATTTAATGCACTGCCGACATGCCCCTCTCGCTTTATCGGGGACGGCAAGGAAGCACGTCCCAGCTGTCGCCGCCTCGCATGGCTTCGACACGCGTCCGAGCTGACGAGGCGTCGCGGTGCCATGTTGGTTGGCTGCTTGGCTGGCGCGGTGGTGGAGCCTTCACGAAGACCTGCATGCCACCACGCAGGTGCTTGTTTAGTCGGTCGTGGAGGCCGCTCGTCGCCACGCAGGTGCCTGCTCAGCTGGTTGAGCTGGCAACTCCATGGAGACGGCGGTGGAGCCTTGGCAGACGCGGGCCTGGCCGCGGCCCCGTAAGTGTCTTTGGCAAGGGACTTGCCGGGGCCCCGGCAAGGGTCTTGCCATGGCATCATCGTCTTCCCCGGCAAGCGTCTTGCCGGAGGTCTCGTGGATTTCCTCGTCTTGTGATCCTCATCTTATCTCGTGTGTTTATGACCTTGACGAAGATCTGCATGCCACCACGGAGGCGCCTCCCGAGCCTTGGTTCCAATGTAGTTGGTTGGTGGTGTTGGAATCCGCGGGCTCAAGGGTGGCCTGCTCTGCTGGCATCGGGAAAGTTGCCCCGGCAAGGCTCTTGCCGAAGCCGCGGAGGCTGCCCCGGCAAGGGTCTTGCCGGGGGAGTCCACCTCGCCCTCTTTCTCTTTTGTGTTCTCTGGTCTTGGCGTTGCCTCTGGTCGCCTTGTGCTCCGGCCCCTCTCTTCTGCCCTGCTTAGTGTGGCCGTGGGCGCGGCTCCGACTACCCGTGCACAGGTAAAGGGGTAAAAAAGGACTGCCCCTACTTTTGTACACCCACAGGAGCCCCCGGGCCTGGGCCACACATAAGCGCGACATGTTGTTAGGCCAGGCCCAGAACGGTGCGCGGGCAGGCGGGGTGGATTTTTACCGTAGCAATTTTTTTGTCCGCTGCGCTTCCCCACGACCCGCGTTGAACGCGCGACATGGTGGATCATGCGTGACATGGGGGCCATGTGTGGGGCGGTTCCCGCATGCATGCGTCACATCGTGGTAAAGAGGCGGCTTGCTCCTTCCCCATAAAAAGAGGGAGGCGCAGAGGCGCGGCTCATTTACTGAGTGGCCTCGGGTCGTGGTCTTCAAGGCGTCCGCGCCCCATGATCACGGGGTGGGGAACAGTCACCTCACCCATCCCCTCGATCCTGCTCGCTTGCCACGTGTCCCCCATGCAGGTGGCGGGTGGTGGAGGCGGGAAACCAGGTCTTCGCTGATTGGAGCGGCGGGTCGGTCCTGATTCCCTGCGCCCCCGATGGTTGGATTGGTTGAGTGGGGCGGCCGAGCCCCGACCCCGCCCCTTTATAAGAAGGGGGAGGGCGTGTAATCCCACATTCTTCCAGCATCCATCTCCTTCCACTTCCGCTCCTTTCTTCCATCTACCATGGAGAGAGGGGGCGCAGGCCCTTCAACGGTGGCGGCGAGGGTCGCTGCTCGACAGCGCGTCCCTCCTTCCCAAGAGCTCGTGGCCGGCGCCGCCACGAGAGGAAGGGGGAGGGGGCGAGGCCGAGGTCGCCATGGCGCTCGGGGGAGAGGAGGACGGGGCGGCGCACCGGCCTCGCCTCCGCCAGCGATACCTCCCCCGATGGAGGGCCGCGTCGGAGACCAGCCCCGCGAGTTCTTCATCAGGCTGCGCCGGCCACCGCGTCGTCGTCTTCGTCTCCCTACCCCATTTGCTCGGGAGATGGAGCTCGATCCACCCCAGACCCTCAGGTTGCACATGAGGGGCTGCGGGAACGGTGACACGCGGGTCGTCGTCGACTTCCCCGCTCCTCACGTCATGTACCTCCGTCGCGGGTCGAAGACGTTTGCTTGTGTCCACAGCCTGACGGCGGGGCTCGTTCTCTATTTCAAGTTAATGGAGAACGGCCTGCTCTCCGCCAAGGTCTTTGGAGATCTTGGAACTCGCCTAAAGTTCTGCGTGGAGAGCTCCACTGACGATGAAGATTCCTCCTCAAGCGGGAGTGACGAGGAGGATAGTGACAGCGACGACTAGGGCGTCGAGCGGCGGGATGCCGACCTCGACTTCGACTGACCACGTCGCCCTTCCTCGGACACGCGCCCTGCCGAGGGCCTTCCTCGTCAAGCTCTCCCTCGGCACATTCCCCGTCGCCTCCTTGGGCGGCTGGCGTAGGAGGGTTGGAGAAGGCGAAGAAGGCGGGTGGCGGCCGTCAAGTCGGAGTACGCGGGCACCGACGCCTTTGTCGCGTATCGCCGGCCCGCTGCCTCATCTTCCAGCTCCCCTCCCGGCACCGGGACGTCCTCTTGGTGCCTTCTGCTCTTCGTACCTCGCCTAGGCGCTCTTTTTGCCCTCCTGCTATCTTGTTCCACCTTCTGAGGAGAGGGCAAGAAAGGGATTACGGGCACCTTATTTCTTTTTAGTTTGTAAGCCTGCGGGCACTTGTTAATTTCAAAACTTGTAATCCCCTTTGCTCATGTTTTTTATTCCGTATGAACTGTACCTGCATGGGATGTTTTTAATGAAAAAGGGTGCTTGCCGGGTTCTTTGTGCGTGAGCGAGGCCCATGCCAAGGAATGAATCCTTGTTATTTTTAAGATAAACATTGTTGCCCGGCAACAGGCCTTGCCGTCCCCCTTACTTAAGTCGGCCATTCTCACGCTCTTGGCGAAGGCAGGGGCGAAGTAGAGTTAGGCCCCTCGTTTATTTCCTTGCCACCGCGACTACAACCCGGTTTCGACCCAAGGGGGAGCACGGTGGTCTAGGAGCAGAACGGGGTTTCATATGTCCCGACTTCATACGGAACTGCACAATAGAGGATAAAGACTTATCTGAATCTGCAGCCCCCGGCAGCCTTGGCTTGCCGTGGTTGGATTTTTGTGTCTGTAGCCCCCGGTAACCTTGGCTTGCCGAGGCAGGAGCATCGGCTCATTCTCTTTCTTCCAAACAGCTCAGCAGAAACGTCCATGTTGGACCCTGCGAACCAAAGAGGACGGAAAGGAACAAAGGAACGCAAACTCGACATCTATGCTAGGGGTTAGTTGCCGCTAAGCACTATCAACCCTAACCGAGGGAGAGACTTAACCTAGCATGCATGCTATAACTTAGGGCACCCGCGCTTCATTTATTTATGCTCAGGGTCTGCGCCTGGCTTTGTACAGAGGGTTACAAGCCTTGTTGACAAGGCTTGTACAAAAGGTGGTTTGCCGGGGGGCCCGGCAACCGCGCCTTATGGGTAAAACTTGCGAAGATGTTCGATGTTCCAGGAGTTGCTCACTGGAATAGCATCTTCAGTCTCCAGGCGGACTGCGCCGGGCCTGGTGACTCGTATTACCCGATACGGGCCTTCCCACTTCGGCGTCAACTTGTTGGAATTCTTGGCCGATTGAACGCGCCGAAGAACAAGGTCGCCTTCCTCAAAGCTTCGGGCATGATCCTTGCGGCTATGGTAGCGGCGCAAGGCTTGCTGGTAGCGGGCTGCTCTCACAGCCGCCCGAAGACGATCTTCCTCAAGGAGCGTTGCGTCATCTTGCCGCAATTTCTCTTGCTCAAGCTCGTCATAAGCGAGCACTCGACGTGACCCGTATGTGAGTTCCATGGGGAGAACTGCTTCTGCCCCGTATACAAGGGCAAAGGGTGTCTGGCCGGTGGCTCGATTTGGCGTTGTTCTAATCGACCAAAGAACCGCCGGCAACTCATCAATCCAGCGCCTTCCACTGTGGTGCAGACTATCAATAGTCTTGCTCCTCAGGCCTCGCAGTACTTCAGCATTTGCCCTCTCCGCCTAGCCGTTGCTCCGTGGGTGGGCCCCGGAAGCGAAACAGACCTTGCTGCCGAGGTCTTGGATGTATTGCATGAAGGTGTGGCTTGTGAACTGCGTGCCGTTGTCGGTGATGACTCTGTTTGGCACACCAAAGCGGGAGACTAGCTCCTTGAAGAACTTGACGGCTGACTGTGCTGTAACCTTCCTCACTGCTTCCACCTCCGGCCACTTTGTGAACTTGTCGCTTGCAACGTACAAGTACTCAAAGTCCCCGACAGCGCGGGGGAAAGGGCCTAGTATGGCGAGCCCTCAGACCGGAAATGTCCAGGAGAGAGGGATTGTTTGAAGGGCTTGGGATGGTTGATGAAGCTTTTTTGAATGGAACTGACACGCTTCACACTTGGTTACTAGTGTCGTTGCATCTTGGAGGGCAGTGGGCTAGAAGAAACCTTGCCGGAATGGCTTGCCGGCAAGGGCCCTCGACCCTATGTGGGAGCTACATACGCCTCTGTGTATCTCTGCCAACAGCTCCAGTCCTTCCTCCCGGGGAATGCACTTCAACTTCACACCGTTCGGTCTTTTTCTGTACAGGACGTCATCGACGAACTGATACATAGCAGACCGACGGGCTACTTTCTCTGCTTCTTCCTGCTCCTCAGGAAGCTCCCCTGTTTGGAGGAATTGGACGGTATGTTGTGCCCATGCCGAAGCCTGGGGCCCGACGGCAAGGAGTAAAGGCATTTCTTTTGCCATGGGAGCGGCTATCTCTACGGCCAGGGCTTGACGCCCTGCCGGAGTCAGTTGCCCCTTGGCAGGCTCAGTACCCACGGCAACATCCTTGCCAGCGGCCCCAGGGGGCTCGGCGGGAAAGTACTTGCCGGGGCCTGATTTCCTTCTCTTGTTCTGCTCTGTTGATGGTTCAACGGATGGTTGAGTTAATCGAAGCACAAAAGTACCTGGTTCCATAGGTAGCTTGAACGCAGCGCGCTTCCACGGGTAATCGGCGATGTCGTTCTCCACTCGGGGAACGTGCTCCACTTGTATACTGTCAAAGCGCTCTTCCAGCTTCCTCACCTCATCTACGTAGGCCTCCATCAACGGGCTCTGATAATCTTTATTGACTTGCCTGACGACAAGCTGTGAATCACCCCTGACGATGAGCTTCTTAATCCCGAGGTCTGCCGCGATACTGAGACCGGCAAGCAACCCCTCGTATTCAGCGGTGTTGTTTCTGGACATCTCCCTGGGAAAGTGCATCTGGATTACATACTTGAGGTGCTCTCCGGTGGGTGCGACTAGCAGCACACCAGCACCGGCGCCTTGCTGCGAGAAAGCCCCGTCAAAGTACATGATCCAGTTGCGACTTGCTTCCTTGCCGGGGAGAGTGGTCTTCTGGATCTCTTCGTCCGGCATTGAGGTCCATTCCGCAATGAACTCCGCCAGGACTCTGCTCTGGATTGTCGAAAAACTTTCAAACTTCAAACCAAAGCTCGATAGCTCCAAGGCCCACTCCACGATCCTTCGGGTTGTGTCTGGGTTATGCAGTATCCGTTGCAACGGGAGGCGGGTAACGACGGTGATTTCGTGTGCTTGGAAGTAATGACGCAGCTTCCTCGAGGCCATAAGGAGGCCGAAGAGCAATTTCTGCACACCTGAGTACCTTGACCTAGCCCCCTGCAAGAGGGAGCTGACAAAGTAAACCGGGTGCTGCATCATCTTCTTCTTCTGCACCACTTCATTTGGTTGCACGGGCCCTGCCCTGATGGCGTCAGACTCTGCCGGGGGCCTTGCCTTGCTGGCGCCAGGCCCTGCCGGGGGGAGTTCTGGCTCGCCATCCGCCTGTCCGGCCGTTGCCGCTGCCTCTTCATCGACCTCCCTCTGTGCCACTAGCGCGGCGCTGACCACTTGATTCGTTGCTGCCAGATACAGCAGCAACGGCTCTTGTGGTCTAGGCGCAACTAGTATTGGTGTAGAGGAGAGGTATTTTTTCAAATCCTGTAGTGCTGCTTCGGCCTCTAGGGTCCACTCCATTGGTCCCGCCTTTTTCAAGATTTTGAAAAGGGAAGGGCGCGCTCGGCAGACTTGGAGATGAATCTGCTCATGGCGGCAACGCAACCAGTGAGCCGACGCACATCCTTGATCCGCTTGGGCGACTCAATTTGCTCGATAGCCTTGATCTTGTCTGGGTTTGCCTCGATCCCACGCTGTGACACAAAGAACCCGAGAAGTTTGTCGGACGGAACGCCGAAGACACACTTCTCAGGGTTCAACTTGAGGTTGATCTTGCGCAGGTTGGTAAACGTCTCTTCTAAGTCTTGTACAAGAGTTGCCTTGTCCTTGGTTTTGACCACTATGTCATCCATATAAGCTTCCATATTTCTATGTAGCTGGGGCTCCAAACCAATTTGGACCTCCCTTGCGAACGTTGAGCCAACATTCTTCAACCCGAAAGGCATCCGTAAAAAGCAATACGTACCACATGGGGTGATGAATGATGTCTTCTCTTCATCTTCTCTTGTCATGAAGATACGGTGGTAGCCCGAGTAGGAGTCAACAATCTGGTCAATGTGCGGCAACGGGAAGGGGTCCTTAGGACAAGCCTTATTGATATCTGTGTAGTCAATACACAGCCTCCACTTCCCGTTTGCCTTGCGCACCACCACCGGATTGGCCAACCACGTCGGATGGAGCACTCCTCTCACCAAGCCTGCCGCCTCCAACTTCCTGATCTCCTCTGTGATGAACTCCTACCGTTCCAGAGCTTGCTTCCTGACCTTCTGCTTGACGGGTCACGCATGGGGACAGACAACAAGGTGGTGCTCAATCACTTCCCTGGGAACGCCGGGGATGTCGGATGCTTGCCATGCAAACACATCGACATTCGCCCGTAGGAAAGTGACGAGTGTGCTTTCCTATTTGCTGTCGAGGGTGGAGCTTATGGTGAAAGCCCCTCCCGTGCCATCCTCCTTGACAGACACCTTCTTGGTCTCTGGCGGTGTAGCTCTGGATTTCTTGCTCTTGCCGGTGGAGCTCTCTGGCACGTCCTCGACGGTAGCACAACACTCCGAAGAGGTGCGCTTGCCGGAGTGGGTGCGAGAGATCTTGCCGGTCTTCTTCTTCAATCCCGGGGCTTCAGCGACAGGACCAAGTGCCCTAGCGGCAGCTGCTGCAACTACTTCCTGGTAGAGTAGGTCGGCGCAGATCAGCGCATCCTTCTTGTCACAGGGGACGGCAATGATGGTCATCGGCCCAGGCATCTTCAGCGGGTTGTAGGCGTAGTGCGACGCCGCCATGAACTTGGCTAGTGCCGGGCGGCCGAGGATCCCGTTGTAGGGCAAGGGGATCTCGGCTACATTGAAAACAATCCTCTTTGTCCTGTAGTTCAACTCGCCTCCAAACGTCACAGGCAACGCGACCTTCCCCTTCGGCTGGCTCCTTCCCGGGTTGACCCCTTGAAATGTGCCCGTCTCCTCGAGGTCTCCATCGGGAATTTGCAGTTGTTTGATCACAATGGGTGAGATCAAGTTCAGACCGGCCCCGCTGTCAACCAGCATCTTGTTCACCTTGAGGTTGTGTATCGTTGGCGAGACCAACAACGGCAAACACCTGACCGCAGTTGTGCGATCAGGGTGGTCCTCAGCGTCAAAGATGATGGGCATGCTGGACCACTTCAGTGGCTTCTGAGTGTCGAACGATGGCTCCGCTGCTGTGATCTCACGCGCCCACTACTTGAGCTGGCGGTGGGAAGTATGCAGCGAGGCGCCACCATCGACGCACATGGCCTCCGTAGCCTTCTGTAACTCATGCTCGCCGGACTCGTCGTCCTCGTCATGATCGTCATCTTCCTGCTTCTTGTCGCGGCCCCGAGCGGGCCTCTCTTGTTGGTTATCCACTACAAAAAAGAGACATATCCGTGACATTTTGGGTCGAACGAAAAAAATATGTCATACTTATGACACTTCTATGATGATAATTGTGACAAAACCCGATATCATCACATATGTGGTGGGCTCCTACTTCTATGACAAAAAATCATGACAGAAAATGGGCTTTTCGTCCTGGGCGGGCCGGAGACGCAGCTGCATGACATTCTTTGGGCCATCCATGAATGTTGTGGTTTTGTCACGGCAGATGTCCTAGAGAAAGGACTTAGTCGTGGAGCCATCGCTACGGGTTAGCTTGAAGGGGTTAAAGCGGACAAGGGACGCAAGAGAGTTTTATACTAGTTCGGCCCCTTACGATGAAGGTAAAAGCCTACGTCTAGTTGTGATGGAATTGATGGGGTTTCGATGACCAGGGAGCGAATACGCTTTGCCTGAGTCTCGAGTTGTTGTCTGTTGTCCTTGAACCGCCGCCGGGTCGTCCCCTTATATACATGGGTTGACGCCCGTCGGTTTACGGAATCCCGAGGCCGGCTCATAATCGTGTCCGGCTCGGTCTCTGCTACTTCTACCTTACAATACAAGTTTACATATCAATGCCGGTTTATGTATACGGGTCTTAAACCGGCTTTGGGCCCTGGGCCTCCATAAAGCGTCACCGTCTGTCTTCATGGGCTTCAGGTACAGATGAACTACTTATGGGGTTAACCCGGCCTCTCCTGGCCGGTTTACACCCAGTGGTAATATCCCCAACATTAGGCCCCAGATTGATTTTAACTGGTTCATGTCAATCCTTAATACTTAAGAAAATTTCTTCTGCAACATCTTCACACAATCTTGTAAACCGCTGTGACATCATCTTCTAGGATCATGGTATACCGCTGTGACGTCACCTGTCATTAACGAGCCTCCGACAATCGAGGCGACAGCTCTGCCTCATATCCAAAACTTAGGCTCCTCGATTTTCGCGCCTGACGCTTATCTTTCTGCCCTTATAAATAGGACCGGGGGTTATTTTCACTTTTCCCCTTCATACCTCTTCGCCTCGTCGTCTTCCTCGCGTCGCCCCAGTGTTTCGAGCTCAGCCGCCGCCGTCAAGCCTTCGCCTTTGACCTCAACTCCGTCCACTGCATCACCCTGATTATACCAGAGAATCGCGACGCCACTCCGCTATTCCATCAGCATCAGTAAGCCTTCTTTCTTTCCACCCCAGATCTGCTACTAGGGTTTCAGTGTTCAATGGTGTTCTTCGGTGTTCGTCGGTGTTCATTGCTGCGCAATAAATCCTGACTCAAACCTTGAATTTTATCCATATAGCAATATCCATAGTTCTTCTTTCCATTAGTGCATCTCATCTAAGTAGAAAATCTCATCTGTATCCTTCAACTGTTCAAGTACCAGAATATTTAACCCTGAATATTTTTCCACTTTCTGACGCGCGGTAGATCCAGATTTGTAATACCAACTTGCGAAACCTGTTGTTCCATCACTTAGTTATTTCAGATCTGTTCCTTCACTATTAACGTAGGCGGTTTAACTTCATATACAAAATGATGAACCATGTAGATACCATTAGTCCCCTGTTGAACCGCCAACGCATTACACTGTTTCCATTGTCAGACTCCGGTTTACGAATAACCAAATCCGGTTTATCAATATGCTTGTATCCTTATACCGTTGTATAGTTGTCCACTGTAAATTTTAAACCGGCAATAATCATGTTTCAGATTTCCATTGCCATGGCCAAGCAAGTCTATGAATGCAATTGGGCTCCTTCTCGAGTAACCGAAGAACAATTGAACAATCTTGTTAAAACGGGCGCCTTAGCCAAGAAAGATGTCATCCACTGGAGGTCCCTGGCCCGGAAAATCCTCCTACACCCAAGGATGGAGAGGTAGTCGTGTTTGCTGATCATCTCGGACGAGGTTTTAGCCCTCCCGGTTCAAAAAAATTCCGAGATGTATTAGCCAATTTTCAGCTGCGCCCTCAAGACATCGGTCCCAATTCTGTGACCAACATCTGCCACTTCCAAGTCTTATGTGAGGTTTATCTGCAAGAGGAACCTACAGTCGAACTGTTTAGGGATTTCTTTCACTTAAACCATCGCACAGAGTTCTCGGATGGACCCAATACGGAACTGGGTGGAATGGCGGTTCAAAAAAGGAAAGAAGTCACCTTCCCTCATCCCAAACTCCACAGTCACCCCAAAGAGTGGAACCAGACTTGGTTTTATTGCATGGATACATCTCCACCTGATGAAAAGCTCCTGCCGGGTTACCGCCCTGAACGTCTTAGCAACACACATCCTTTCCCTCAGAGGTTGACGGCAAGAGAAAGGGCCAACTATGCTCCCCAATTATCAAAGCTTAGAACCTTCATGGCGAACGGTTTGACAGGAGTTGATCTTGCTCGTTGCTGGATAAGATGGAGTATTCTTCCCTTAAGCCGGTGCTCCGGTTTAATGTGTGAGTATACGGGGAGCTTGAAGGATGCTCAGCAGCACATTGATATTCAGCTTACAGATGCATAAGTCACGGAGGCTGTAAAAAAGATATTGAACGAACCGGAGGCTGTCTGTGCTCAAACAGGACTACTCCCTTTCTGCACCTTAAACAAACCACGAGCTGTAAGAATCATATAATCTTTTTATCTGAAGTTGCTTCTGTCCAAATATTCTCTGAAAGTGTGATTATTTTCTGACAGGGTGATGATCCATTCTGGAACAAGAAACCATCACAGGACAAACCAGCGAAGCCACAAGACAAACCGGTCAAACCAGTTCGTCCAAAGACCAAAGTTGTTAAAAAACCTGCCAAGAAGAGGACCACTGCATCCTCTGTTTACCAGCTGATGACGATGTGGGTAATCCGGAACCAGAGGTAGAACTTGACTCTCTTGGTTCATTTTTCATACATCTCATTGACAATGATTATTATCAGGACGACGCTAAAGGCAGTCATGCTGAGGACGTAGAGGTAACCATTCTTTCCTCCGATTCAGATCCTCTGCCAACACCAAAAATCCGTCAAGCAAACCGGAAAGTAAAATTTTCTCACCCTATTTGGACCCAAACTTTCTTTTGAAGACGCAGCAGCACGAGGCTCGCCGTACAACCCGGCACAGCGGCCAGGTAGTTACCTCCGCCGGTTTACTGAACAGTCCGGTTCGGAAACGCCAATCAGAGGTCTCTTATCCCATTGATACTTCATACCCCATAGCCGGTTGTTTCCGCCAGCCTCTTAACCCGTCTGATTCAAATTATCAGGCTACTTCTCACTCATCTTCTGGCCAGTCATCGGCCACACAGCTTCCACCCCTCAAAACAGTTCCTGGGTGAGCTATGCACTTGTTGTTATCCTTGATGTTGCTATTGTGATATACTGTACTGATCCTCATGTTTATTTTTCTCAGCGCCAAGCCCAGACCCAGCAAGAAAGCTCGGTTGAATAAACCGGCTGATGAAGACGTGGCTGTTGAACCGGAGAAAACTCTAGATCCTGAAGAAACCAACGCTCATGCCATGCTGAATGACCCACCGCCTCAAGATCATGACTTCTTTGCTGAGCAGGCAGAAGTTGACACCACAAGCCATGCTGGCCAGCTAACCAGCCCTGTCCGAACTGGCACTAAACCGGCCAGTCCAGTGAAAATACTGACAAACCGCCCACCCCAGTAACGGCTGCTGATGACAAAGATGATGACATTATGATTACTGGCACTGGCCATACCGCTCCGGGCAATCTTGTCGCTTTGTCAAAGCATACTGCCAAAGATGAGCTCTCTGCAATTGGCAAAGGCAAATGGAACGCCGATTTGTCAAATTATGCCCATCTGAATGTTCATGACCTTCACTCGGGCTTCCTGAACCGTCTGTACACCTGCCATGACTAAGAAGCCGGTTTGGTAAATATGATGAAGGAGCGATATGAGGTAACTTCATAAATGTTTTCTCTCTTATATTTAATTGCAGCTTATCAACTCCAATAGCCCCCAAGTGACGGTTTAAGATACCAATTTAAACCGGGACTTAGTAACAATTTCATGTTTGCAACAATGCATCTTAACTTCACTGATGTAGCCCCCAAGGGCCGGTTTAACTTTATAAAGATGAACCGGGACTTTGTAGAAAAATTCCCATGTCAGCATTTTATGAACAAATACTCATTAGCCCCCAAGTGCCAAGCTTAATACTTGTATTGTGCTTGGGACTTGTAGAAATTTCTGATAAGGAGCAAATATGCATTAGCCCCCAAGTATCAAGGGCATAGCTTGTTATGTGCTTGGTACTTCAAATATGTACTGTCAACTCATTATGTATCTGTCTCTTTATAGGCTGAACTAAGCAAGAAAGAAAGCCAAACCGCTAATCTGCAAGAGAACATCAAGTCCCAACAGGCCGAAACTTCCAAAGCAAAAAATGAGCTGACGAGCGCCTTAGACGCTATGGAAAAGCTTAAGGAGAGCTTTGCCAAGGAGCGGGCAGATTGGAACACAGAGAAATCCGCTTTGCAGAAAAGAGCTGAAGATGCAGAAGCAGCTTTCAAACCGGTGGTAGACGAGCTGACTGGTGTAAAGCGGCAGATACATGCCATGACTGCTGCTATGTTTGGTAAGCATCCTTGCTTTATACTTTCAACATATCTTCCCATGCGTTGCCGGATTACTGATGTTTGCAATGATGTAGGAACTCGCATTAGTCATCTAGGCTCTGATGTTCAGAAGAAGCTGAAGGCTGCCTACATGCTGATAGAGCAACTGTATACCGGCGCACAACAAATTATCTGCACCACTTCTCACAACAAGCCGCCCCGACGTTAATCAAGGATACCTTAGACAGGCTATCTATGCTGCCTGCCCAGGTAGAAGAGCTGAAGAGGTCTGCTGCAAGGGTTGGTGCTCTGACCGCACTAACCCGGGCAAAAGCATGGGTGCCTGACCTTGATCCGACGGACGTGGCTAAAGGCTACCCAAGCTTAAAAGAAGACAGATCAGAAATTGGCACTGAAGATCTCCGCGCCATAAACCGGGAAGTACGTCCACTGGCTTGTCAACTTGCTGAAGAGGCTGGTCTTTCATTTTACCAGACGAGTTATGATACCAATAACAAGCGGGTTGCTGCACCAACTCCTGAGGCTCAAAACCTGATCCCTCCAATCCGTAAGCACACTTATGCCCCTGACATTGAACCGTCCACCCTTATAAGCGACGAAGCTGTGTTCCAAGCATTAACTGGGATCGACTGGACAACTGTTGACTTCCAGCCGCTGGGTAGGGACAAAGAAGATGAACCAGTGCAAGATGATCCGCAGCCGTCAGGTCAAGCTGATAAGCAATCATAATCCGGGGGCCGGTTTAGTTTTTCTCGTGCTGTAATGCTTATTGAGAAACAATTATCCCTTTGGGCACTGAAATGCCTTGTAATAGGCTAGTTAAAAAACTTGGTCTGTTATGCCTTCGTGCATATTTATCTGCAATTGATGTGTGCTGATCCGCCATGCTTAAGATATGATGTTCATAATCCATAGCTATTTGTTCAAGTTGCTCCTGCAGATAAAAAGCTTAAAGCGCCCTGGCGGTTTACCACCGGGTGGGTCATGATACCCCAATATATATATGACCAAGGTTTATAACCAAGGTTGTAAAAGATAACCAAATATGGAAATATATGATACCTGTGACCTTTAGGGATAGTGTTGGCTGACCAACTTTATAATGAGGGTAATAACCCTAATCCGGAGTAGAAGTAACTCCTGTTATATGATGCCGGTTTATCAGAAAACCGTTCCGGGCTGTGATAAACACCGGTTTACTCCATACTGGTGACTTTGAGTCAAAACCAGACTGGCCTGATAGTCTCCGGATTATAATTTGATCGTGTACTGACAACTTGTAGTTGACAGCCTAACCGGGTTGATAAACACCGGTTTAAAAAACATCACAAATCTTAGGAAAACAAAGAAAGCTTAGAAAAAGGCAAATAAAAAACCGTTGTAGTCGAGGCTTTTTACGGGCTGCCAGGCCCTAAATTCGACAGCAAAGAATCCCCAAGCAACATTGTTAGCTATGCTCAGTGGGTGCCTATGTTTGAGTTGTTGTTTTACAACACTCTCTTTGGCCCCGGACTGATGTGGCTTTGAGCCGATCAAGAGGTGTGACTATGGTTCGGATACGACCAAGCCCCCAAGTGATGTTGTGGCCACTACAAAAAAATACACTTCCGTGATGATACGTGTTTGTCATAGTAGGTCGCGTTTTTTGTCATGCATGTACATCCATGACGATTTTATGACAGAATCAAGATAGTCATACCTGTGATGTCGTAGAAGTGTTCCATGACATTACCAAAATTATCATCACGAAAGTGTGCACTCCCATGACGATAAATCGCGCGTCACAGAAGTGCTTTCGTCAAGGGTGACCGACACGTGGCATCCACCGTAACGGAACACCGTTAAGCTATTGGGTCGGGTTTTGGATCCGATAACCCGTTAACAGCCCCGACCAATGGGGATTTTCCATGTGTAAAATCATCATTGGCTGGAGGAAACACGTGTCGGCTCATCGTTGGGACAGATGTCATCCACTCATTGGACAGAAGGCGCCTATGATATGTCGACACGTGGCACGGCCCAACAGAGGCCCATTCCTGTGAAAAGGCCGGCCCGTTTGACTTGGTCAAAAGGTGGCGGGCCGGCCCATGGAAAGCCTGTTAACGGCCTGTTTGCATATAGCCCATTTACAGCCCGCTAACCCAAGGCCCGTTACGCCCTATCCGAATTAGGCCCAGTAGCGTCATCTGGGCCATCCAATATGATTCCAGCCCATTTTCACTTCTGGCCCATGTATGGCCCATGACGTCTTTCGGCCCATATGAGGCCCTATGTAACTCTTGGCCTATTAACGGCCCGTGGTGAAACTGGCCCGTAATGAACAGTGTATCACTTTACACCCATTAATGGCCCATGGTGAAACTGGCCCGTAATGAACAGTGTATCACTTTATACCCATTAACGGCCCGTTATTCCGTTGGGCCGTTTCCAGCCCATGTTATCTTTCGACCTTCTCAGAGCCCATTTATTCTTGGGCTCATTTCCAGCATTCGTTTACTTACAGCCCGTTACTGTCATTTTCTGCTTGTGGGCCAAATTCAGCCCGTGGTTACAGTCGGCCCGTTTGTGGTCCGTTAATACGTTGGGCCGTTTTCATAGCGTCATCAAATACGGCCTATTAACGATGGCCCGCTATGGTCGGCCCATGAACGGACGATTCCAACTCTAGCCCGTTTACGGCCATAATGCGGCCTGTTATTGGCCCATGTTTGGCCAATCGATCATACGGCCCGTATAAGGCCCATTGATGATACGGCCCATAGAAGGCCCATTGTTTCTACGGCCCGTAGAAGGCCCATTGTTTCTACAGCCCGTAGAAGGCCTACTGTTTCTACGGCCCGTAGAAGGCCCACTGTTTCTACGGCCCGTAGGAGGCCCAGTGTCACTACAGTAAATATTAGCCCATGGTTATTGTGGCCTAGTTTTAAAAAATAGGTTATTGCAGCCACTAGCAAACCGCGAAAAAAGAACTGCACTAACTACAGGCAAACAAATAAACAAGACAACAAGGAAATAAATAAGCAAGCAACTTATGCTAGGCTATCACGGCTATTACACATATTACATCCACTGGGCATCAAAGTTTGCCACCAGTGCAAATATAGGGAACAAAGCAGCATATAAATGCCGCAGCAAAACAAGTCCAGAACTGAAACCACTTCAGAAGAGTTCAAGAAACAATATCCTGGGTACCCATAATGCTGGCAAGATGCTTAGCAAGCTTATTAACTTTCTCTTGTTTGGCGCTTAAATCCTCTAGCGCTTGCTATTGCACAAGAAAGTACGCATCTGAATTCTGTAGGGACTTCCTCAGTCCTTCGGCTTCTTGCCGCAGCACAGCTGACTGATGCCTTTCAGCTTGTAGATGAGACTGAAGAAGCCAAAGTGATTCAGCCAGCGAGTTCGAAGAGCTTGTGCCAGCGGTACTGGCCAGTAACTCGAACACTACATCAACGCAGGACTGTGGGGTTTTCTCACTGTCTAAAATATTGTTTTTATCACCTTTCTTGGAGACCAACAAGGTTGTCTCACTATCTTGAACCTTATCTGCATTACTTTCTCTACCATTGCATAGTGGGGTGCTCTTCTCCAATATTCGGTTTGCATACTACAAGAGAAACAAGCAGACACATCACAGGTTTAGCTTGTAGTATACGAAACTCATTTTGGTAAACCGGTTCAGTAGTAAGGTGGACAGGATAACAGCATGAAACAAACATATATCTATGTACTATGGTCACTGTATTGTCCATATCATTCTAGTTTATGTTCCCTAATCAAGATAGAGACACAGTTCAACTCATATATTTTTAAGACACAACAGCATAGACAGAATATAAGTGTGAGAAACTACACAGCATTGGCAGCACTTGTAATGTGCATCACATGAGAACATAACTGTTTATACAACTTAAACTGAAATCAACATAGAGCAAGAAGTTAGAACAGCAATCCAGATAAAGAAATAGGTTTAAAACATACCTGTTGCACCATTGGAGTTTCAGTTGGATCCTTCAAATTCGAAAGTAGTTGGTATGAGTAAATACAGTGATGCAACAGCAAAGGAGTATGGACCATAGCTACGGAATCTGACCTGAGAATAGTTGCTCTTCTGCTTTAAACGTGGAGTTTGGGTTAGCTGTGGTGGTCTTCGTGCTTTGGGCACTGCAGTAGCTTTACAAACTGCTCGTGTGGGGGTACTCTGTGGTGGACATGGTGCTTTGTCAACTATAAGTGGGTTACTATCCGCTGGGGTTGCGGTTAGATGGGTTGTAGCTGGTTCTCTGCCCAACGGTGTAAGTGTGCAATCTGGAAGAGCCTCGATTATGTGTGGTGGGGCTAGTTTGTGGGCCAGTACAACCATGGTTCTATCTGCATCGACGGGTAGCACTGTCTTTTGTGAAGAACGGGTTTTTGCTCCCTTAGATACTGCCATCACCCCCTCCAATTCAAATGGCTGATAAACAAGAAAATAAATTGAACGTACAGACATTGTATGATAGGCAGATGTGGTAATTCACATATATGTTGTCTAACCAAACAGGACAGCATGACACAATTTCACATATATGATGCCTAACTAAACATGATAGCATGACACAGTTTCAGATATATGATGGATAACTTAACAGGATATAATGGCATAATTCAACATATGATAAGTACCTAAACAGGATGACATGACAAAACTATATGATGTCTTTCTAAAATAGGTTGGGATGAAATAATTCACATACATGTTGTCTAAGTATACAGGATGGCATGATATAATTGACATAATTGATTCATATACTAAGCAGCTGGCACTCGCATGTATGATCTCTAAACTAAGCAGATAAAATTCAATATTGTGCATATCATGTCTAAACTAAGCAATGCAAGACACCATATGCATCATATGAGAAATATAAACATTGCAACTTAGAGCATACACCTCAGGTGGGATATAGGACTGGTCATCTGTCTCTGAATCCTCCTCTGAGGAGCTCCCTGTAACAATCGAGATATATGCTTCAACAGGTACCATTGCCTGCTCTGAAGACCTTGTTTTCACTCCAGATTTTTCCATAACCGGCTCAAATGGCTGATACACATGAAGAGTAGTTCAATATACACAGATTGTCGACAAATGGAATACGTAATGAAAAAAAAGATGGCATGAGATAATTCACATATATGATGCATGGCTCCATGGCGGTGCATAATTCACAGATATGATAACTGGCTGAAAAACATGGCATTGCATAATTCACATATCTGATATAGAAAGCAAACAGGAGGCATAACACAAAGCATGTCTAATCTAAGAAGATGGCATGGCAATGCAAGACACCATATGCATGATATGAGCAATATAACCCAGCCAAGTTAGAGCATGCACCTCGAGGGGGGAATACGACTGGTCATCTCTCTCTGAATCCTCCTCTGAGGAGCTATCTGTAACCAGCAAGAAATCTGCATCGACAGGTAGCACTGACTGCTCAGAAGACCTTGTTTTCACTCCAGATTTTCCCATGACTGACTCAAATGGCTGATGCACAGGAAGAGTAGATGAATGTATAAACATTGTTGACAAATGGAATACATTATGGAAAAAATATGGCACAATACAATTCACATATACGATGACTAGCTAAACAGGATGGCATTGCATGATTCACGTATATGATGCCTGGCTAAAGAAGATGGCATTGCATAATTCCCATATACTCCCTCCGTTCCTAAATATTTATCTTTTTAGAGATTTCAAATGGACTACCACATACGGATGTATATAGACATATTTTAGAGTGTAGATTCACTCATTTTGTTCCGTATGTAGTCACTTATTGAAATCTCTAAAAAGACAAATATTTAGGAATGGTGGGAGTATGATATAGAAACCAAATAGGTGGCATTCACACAAAGCAAATCTAACCTAAGCTGATGACATATAAGATGTATAATGTAAGCAATGCAAGGCGCCATATGCATGATATGACCAACATCAGCATGCCAGGTTAGAGCAAACACCTCAGGTGGTAAACAGGCGTGGTCGGCTCCTTCTGAATCTCCATCTGAACAGTTATCTTCCTCTGGAATACAATCTGGAAATGCAGGAGGGGGGCACTTCGCCCACCATGGAGGGGCATCTGCATGACATTATATTCGCACGCAACGGTCTTCTCTTTTTCTCTACATGTTCAGTACGATTGTGTACAATATCTGACATGCATAATAAAAAAATAGTTAGATTTTGTAAGGCCTAAGGGGTGCATGCAAAAATCAAGACTGATGGTAGCAAACGAGTGGATGGATCCAAAACTAATGATAGCAGGTAGATTATAGCTTCAGTTTAAAAAGATAGACAATGGATCATCTATTGTTTGTTGCCCACCCAACATGAACCACATAGAAGACCCCAGATGAACCAGATAGTAGACAGATACTATTCGTTGCTGGCTCGATATGAGACCCATGGGCAATTCAAAACTCAAGATTGAACGATAAAGTAGCAGGTAATAATAACCGATGTATAACGTAAGCAAACACGAAAGACTGCGACCTCTCTTCCGGAACTGTGTAGTCCTCAGGTTCATCTGCTCAGTCGATGATGGTAATGCAGTTGGCGTGGCTGCCGGCAACGGGGAAGATGATCTAAGGCGGCGAAAGGAAGTCTGCAGGGGGGATCTCTGCTGCAGTGAACGCTTCTGTCGATGGTGCACCTCAGGTGGGGTGGATGATGGCACGGCAGGAGCAGGACATAACACACAGAGTTTTCTTTGACGCCTATCTGAAAATGAAGTAAATCTGTAAGGGCTCCTTAGAATTGGAGGATTCTATAAACGCAGGGACAGGAAAAACACAGGAATAGGATAGGAATGCACGTGCAAAACAGAGCATTTGGAAACATAGGATTTCAGTCAACCTGGATGTTTGGCTCACATGAATTGGAAGAACAGAGGAATGGAGAAACAAAGTGATGCGACGAGTGTACAACCTCTTTGGCATAGCCTTGTGGACCACAGCATCATTGGGTTGGACGTGGAGGATGGTGATGATGCTGGTGTGACTATCAGAGGCAGGGAAGAAGATCCGAGGCCTCTGGAAACGGCGCCGAGGGTACTGCTCCGCTGTGATGGACGGTTCTGTCGTTGGAGCATCTTCGCTAAGGTGTACGGCGACTAGGCTGAAGCATGACAAGACAGACAATGTTAATCTGAAGTGGGACCCTAATATCATCTGCAATAGATGATGTAAAATACATCACCAAAAAGTGCTAGATGTAAAACGCATCAGCCGCGCCACGGCCGCTCCGACAGATGCTGTAAGTACTATTCACTCTGAACTTAACTGAAGAAAATGAACTTCACAGTCGAAACTGAATTTTACTGTCAAAACTGATTGAACTAGTAACAGAGCATTGCAATAGATGTTTAGGGCGTTCGAGCACTAGTATCAGAGAAGTAGTGATCTAAATCAGCAGACGCTCGAGCAGGGAATGCACTAGCAGAGAGCAAGTCGTGCAGTAGCACCGCGAGCGAGTGCTAAAGCAGCAACTCCTGTAGCTGCCGGAGGTCGTGTAGCAGCTGCAGCAGCGCAAGCGAGAGCAAGAGCAGAGCAGCAGCACGAACGAAAGCAGGAGCAGTGCAGCAGCGCGACCGACAGCAAGAACAGAGCCGCAGCACAAGCGAGAGCCGGAGCAGCTGCAGCTAGTGCCGTTGTGGAAGTCGCCGCCGAGGAAGCAACGACATGGGGGAGAGACGCCATGGATGATGTGGCCGGCGACGGCGCCGTCGATGGAGACACGCCATGTCTGCTCGGTATCGAGCACCGGCAGCCCCATGAGATCGAATAAAAGATAAAATGCAGCAGTGAGTGCAGAACCTCCTTGGTGGCGCCGAGTTGGCCTCGGCTTCATCGGAGGAATTGGTGAGGGTGCTGCGGTTCTGGTGGGGCAGGTCAAGGCGGCGCTGTGGGGATTGAGGTGGCGGGATAGACGAGGCGAACGTCGGGGCAACTCCTTGGAGGTGGAGGACGGGGCGGCTGATCCGGCGGGACGACGAGATCAACAACGGATCCTCATCCGGTGCGGTGGATGAGGGACGGCGAGCTGTTGCGGTGGATGACATAGTCGGGGAAGAGTCTCCGGCTGGGCAGCGGTCGGGAGGCCGACGGAGGAGCGTGGGGTTTCGCGGGTTTTGGCGGCCTCGGTGTACGAATGGGGGGCGAAGGGGGAGGGGGGAGCCAAGCTTAGGGACGCGCTTGTCCGAAATGTAGGGTAAGTTACCAGCGTACCCCCACCGGCTTTGACACCGCGACGTGGAGCTTCATTTCCGGCTGAGGGGTAGAAGGGGGATTTCGCGTGTCTAGGCTACGGGAGCGATTCGGATGAGGAGGGAGTTCTCGCGCGCGTCCAAATTTTGGGATAACAAGGCGCGGCGCGGGTTGAAGAAGCGGGAGTTTCAAAGCAGGTGAGACAAAAGATACTCGAGCTTGAAAATTTCGGGATAACAAGGTGCGTATTCCTTGTTCGGCAGAACAAACTTAACGTGTAAAAAAACAATTCATACAAGACACAAGAGAGTCATGTCCCGTTTTACTATATTGCTATAGATGCCATTGAAAAAACTACAGGAAAAATGTAAAAAAAATTGGGAGAACAAGATTACCCTGCACAGTACCAAATCGATTCGCACTTCCCTCAACAACAACAAAAAACAAATCAATTCCCACCAAAGAAAGAGTAATGTCCCTTTTTATATGATTACAAATGCTATGATCTCGAATTTCAATTTTTGAATCCACGTTATGTTGAATTCGAATATATCGTTAGGTGACCTTGCGGTTTATAATTGATGTAGTCGTACATTTTGATCTTCCATCATATATGAACATTTTACTCCACCATGTGAACATATATATTGTCGTCTACCATATGGACTAAATTTGAATCAATTTTCCTTATTTGAATACGATTGTTGTCAAGTTATACAATAATTTAAATATTATCTTGATAACAAAAAACATACATATAGCAGTAATCATATTTCACTATGAAGTACATGTACCATACGCTCTCCAATTCAAATATTTGTATCCATTTTATGTTGAATTCAAATCATAGTACATTATTGGTCTAGGTAGCGAGATGTTTGGGATAATCTAAACCCTGTTTTCATATGTATAATTTTTGGCTGAATTGGGACAAGTTTTGGTATAAGCCTCTTGCAAAACCGGAGATTCTCTCAATAAGCCTCGTGGTTCCGAGAGGGAACGTGTCACCTTTGTGTGCGAAACGATATACGCTGCCTCCCCCCCTGATTTTATTTACAGAGGCAACATAGAAATATATGAGTGCCCTGTTAAATTTTGTAATTATTACAGGTTCATTTGGCCTTTTTATACATTAATTGAGTTTCTGGACTTTTAATGTGCATAATCTAAATATGAATTGCATGCACATGCTCCGGTGCACCAAAGTGGGTTGAAAAATCACATGTGTGTTCTTTGTTGAATTTCTAGGTCCCATGGAAGAAATGAGAATGAAATTCAAACATCTGGGCGTCATGACTCGGCCGAGAACATCAAGAAACTTTGATTTTAAATTCATGTAAATCCAAAACTCGCCTGGAAATCATGAAACTTGGCATGGTGTCATGTCATGGCACTAACATGTTGTGGTAAAAAATTGGGCCAATTTGGAAGCTCGTGGTTCTAAGAGGGAACGTGCCACCTTTGAGTGTGAAACGATATACGCTGCCCCCCCCCCGTTGAGTTTCTTAACAAAGGCAACATAGAACTACATTAGTGCCCTGTTAAATTTTGGAATTATTCCGGGTTCGTTTGTCATTTTTATACATTAATTGAGTTTCTGGTCATTTAATGTGCATAAGTCAAATTTGAACTACAAGCACATGCTCTCGTGCAACAAAGTTGGTTGAAAAATCACATTTGTGTCCTCGGGTGAATTTCTAGGTCCCATGCAAGAAATGAGAATAAAATTAAAACATCTAGGCATCGTGGCTCGGCCGAGAACATTGAGAAACTTGGTTTTAAAATTCTTGTAAATCCAAAACACGTCTGAAAATCATGAAACTTGGCATGGATGTCATGTCATGGTACTACCATGTTGTGGTAAAAAAATTGGCCGAATAGGAACAGATTTTGGTATAAGCTTCTTGCAAACCGAAGCTTCTCTCAAGAAGGCTCGTGGTTCTGAGAGGGAACGTGCCACCTTTGAGTGCGGAACGATATACGTTGTCCCCCTTGAGTTTATTTACAAAGGCAACATAGAACTACATGAGTGCCCTGTTAAATTTTGGAATTATTCCGGCTTCGTTTGGCCTTATTTACACATTAATTGAGTTTTTGGTCATTTAATGTGCATAATACAAATTTGAACTACAAGCACATGCTCCCGTGCACCAAAGTTGGTTGAAAAATCACATTTGTGTCCTCGGGTGAATTTATACTCCCTCCTTCCATCTATATAGGTCCTAATGCGTTTTTCGAGGCTAACTTTGACCAAACGTTAGCAATAATATATGACATGCAACTTACACAAAGCATACCTTCAAATTTGTATGTCAAAGGAGCTTCCAATAATATAATTTTCATAGTATACATCTCATGTGCTATTAATCTTGTCAATAGTCAAAGGTTGTCTTGAAAAACACATTAGGCCCTATATAGATGGAAGGAGGGAGTAGGTCCCATGCAAAAAATGAGAATAAAATTCAAACATCTGGGCATCGTGGCTCGGTCGAGAACATTGAGAAACTTGGTTTTAAAATCATGAAACTTGGCATGGTGTCATGTCATGGTAGTAATACCATGCTGTGGTAAAAAAAATTGGCCGAATAGGAACAAATTTTGGTATAAGCTTCTTGCAAATCGGAGCTTCTCTCAAGAAGGCTCGTGGTTCTAGGAGGGAACGTGTCACCTTTGTGTGCATAATTCAAATTTGAAATACAAGCACATGTTCCAGTGCACGAAAGTTGGTTGAAAAATCACATGTGTGTCCTCGGGTAAATTTCTAGGTTCCATGCAAGAAATGGGAATGAGATTCAAAATTCTGGGCGTCGTGGCTGTGTTGGAAACATTGAGAAACTTAGTTTTTTAATTCCTGTAAATCCAAAACACGCATGAAAATAATGAAACTTGGCTTGGTGCCATGACATGGCACCAACATGCTGTGGTAAATTTGCAGTCCGATTTGCGAAGGCGCACACATTAACAATCAACAAAGTCATTTTGGAACAAGTGCTGTCACGTTACAATCGGAAACACAAGAATTATTGAAACCGTGGGCGTTCTACTTACTAGTACCATTTACGTGCCGCCACGCGTCCCCATTTTTATTAGCTAGGAGGCGCCGTGCAGGGTAGCTATTTGAGTACGAGAGGCGTGCGATCAGACCCCTGCGCGTGCTTATCGGGAGGAGAGCCCTTTGACCTCCATCTGCCGTCCACCTCTCTCCCAAGGTCTCCATTAATGGCGCCCGAGCCTCTATTTAATGGCGTGGCTATGTCTCACTCGACTAAGATTTAAGAGAGAAAAAAGAAAATCTGAAAGCACGGATCTTGATGTAAGATCCTACGGACCTATATAGCATCTACTGCGACTTATTGCAAGACTGATGAATATATAAGGACGATTAATTTTTTTTATCAAAGAAGGGCTTGCCCCTTCCGATTTTCATTACTGAAAACCACCACAATTCACAAGAAGTTCAGCACAACTCCAGCCTAACACGAAGGACTAAAAGCTACCAGATTGAAATCGCAACATCCCAAGAGGCCAACAAAGGCCAAACATCCGCGCTAGAACCCAACATTTCACAACCGACGACACAATCCACATCCTAAACCGATTATTACATCAAAAGAAACCAGGAAACTGAAGGAAGCCCAGCAGCAACTAGAAGAACAGCAACGCCAGGGTCGCCACGGCAAGAGTTTTCTTTATTCCAGCCTCGCAACATTGATCTTCCACAGAAAGATAAGGACGATTAATTGTCTTACATAATTGGAAAGATAATTAAAAAGCCGCATGCGGCTACGCCCGAAATAAACAAGGGCAAAAGAAGAAGGAAGACAAGGATCTGGCTCGCTGATCTCTACTTTTGATGCGTTGCTGCAGGCCGCGGGAACTAGTCTCCACGGCGAGCGGTGATGAGCTCTTTCGTGTCCTCAAGACGCTCCTTGAGAACATCCATGGATTCCTCCACCAGCCTTTGCCGCTCGTTGCGGAGCATGTCATTCTCGTCCATAAGTTTCTTGACGATGACGCTGGTCCTCTTCAACAAGGCACTGGTCTCCTCCTCCTGGTCTGCACTTCGGACGATCTTCTCCCTCAGCAGGTCGCGCTCGGCCCGGAGCGTCTCATTGCCCTCCCTTAGTTGTCGGATGACGCTGGTAGCCTGCTCAAACGAGGCTTTCATGTCGTCCTGCAACCTCGCCCAGCCGGAGATCTGGTCCATCATGAGGAGAAAATTTTACTACTCCCTCCGTTTACTCCTCGTCCCTACTACGTACTTTGGTTAGTACTCCCTCCATTTACTTATACAAGGCCACTATAAAAAAATACATTTTGCATCTATACAAGGCCACAAATAGTAATCAAGACAAAAGTTACTACTCCCTCCTTTCCAGTTTATGGCTCAATTTCAAAATCTCTCCAACCAAGGTAGACGGTGAGTGGTCGAATTAATTTTGTAGTTTGCACAAGTAATTAGTACGCTCGTTTTTCTCAAGAAGTTATGTTTACCGAGGCATTAATTAGAATGAATGCATGAATGACCACTAAATTTCCATGAACTTGTACATGCATTGGTTAGTTTCCTCTTGGCACTGCTTGCGTCGGGTGATCTAACGCACCTCGAAATCCAACATGTAATGGTACTACTACTAGTATAGTAGAATTGAGACTTATCAAACGGTAAAACGAATGTTTTTTAGATGAGCCCTATAAACCCTAGTGGGCACGTACTCCGTAAAAACAGATTTTTCAAAACTAAGTCGCTCCCTTTCATGAATTCTATAGTATACTCCTCCGTCGACACTCCCTTTCATGAATTCTGTACTTCCTGTCGCCGACATGTGGGACATGCATATAGCAACCGGGTTGACGTGTCAAGCACCAAATAACAGTGCAGAACAGCAGGGGGATGCACCCCACTCGTACCGGCCCAGTAGTAGTAATGAGCAATGAGACGTCAAAACACAATGCCGCACCTTCCCAGACGGACGAAGCAACCATTATTTCACACTTCGGTTCGCCATCATCTCAAACCACGTAGTATTGCTTCTGCCTCAAGAGGGACACGCGCATCGCCTTGGTACATCATGACACGTGGGACCGCATGACAGGCCATGCTCCCCCGCCGATCGCTCGGTAAAATCACCTCATTTTTACTATACTTCCTCCGTATCGGTTTACTACATGGCATGCATGTCGTTCTAGGTTGAGAATTTAACTGGCTATATATGTGATGAACAGTACTCTAGCCTTTTAAAAAATGTATACTTTTGTACAGTAGTACTATCGATGGATTGCGCCATGGAGCAAAAACTGAAATTAAAAAAAAGTTGGTACATATAGAGAGCGCTCGTCGCCAAATTATGCATATAGTACTATTAAAAAAGCTAGTACGTGTTTAATTGAAATTAAAAAAACTAGTCTCTCTCTTCTTGATTAACTTGCCACATCAGACTTTATGCCTATGTGGCAAGCTTAAGCACCTGTAGGAGCAAGTAAAAGTAAGTACTATAGTGCGCTTTACATGGCATTTTTGCATATGTGGAGGAAAGAGAGGCAAGAAAAAAGTGGAGAAGTGGGCTCTCATGCAAGAGCCAGCCTCTACTACATGGTGGAGCATTGGGGGAGGCACCTGTATGGAGGTGGTCAGGAATCGGGAGACTCACGCCGGTCGTAGCACCGCAGTTAAAATGATAATGGCAAGTCAAATCACGGGGCCCCACCTGTCCAGCAGTAACTCGCTGTCAAATCACACAGCCCTACGTTTGCAGCAGCCTACTCCCTCGTCTTCTCGCGTCTCTGTCGAACCGACTAGGCGGAACTGCCCCGCCTACCGCACAGGAAAAGCCCCGCCCTCGACTTTTCAATACAACTACATCCACTTAAGAATCCAATGATATACTTTTTGTGACATAGTAACTCATATTTAGTTAGTCAAATGGATGACCTAGAACTACGTGCAGGCCCTAAAAACCGAGACGCCTAAAAATAAAAAAACCAAGATGGAGAGGGTAGTTCAGCACGTATCTTTTTAGATCAATATAGTCGGGATTCTCCAAGGAGCAAAACCAAGTGGTAGGCTGCTCCTGTCATGTTGGCGTAGCAACTCAAGCAGGGTCAGTCCGCACACGAAATGGCGACACACTTAACAGGACCCCTTTGGCCGACATGTGGCTCATCCACCGTCTTGTTCCACGTGCGATGCACCAAATTACAGTTCGGAGCAGCGGTTGGAATTGGAGGCACCCCGGTCGTAGCGCCGTAGTAGTAGAAAATGAGCGATGAGGGGTCAAATCACAAAGCCCCACCTTTCCCGCATTAAGCTGGATGGACGAAGCAACCATCATTTCACTCTAGGGCGCAAGAGCATAAAGAAAAAGAGAAAACAATGATGCGTGCGGCAGCTACCTAGGGCACCCTAGGGTAGGGGTCTCCACTACAGATCCTTTTTTTTGAAAGCGCCTCCACTACAAATCGGCTTCTCCCTCGTCCTCTTGAAGAAAACCGATGATGAGTGCGGCGGTAGGGTTTGTAGGAGTACTACGGCGTGCGGGGCCACGTCCTAGTAAACGGGTTCGAGTCGACGCCTTAAATATGTGTGGGCCGCTTGGTTTTACGGGAACGAGGCAGCATTTTGGGTTCGGGGATCGGTGGAGATATAGTACGTACAAAAAATTGTGGACGTAGGTTCGACCGAAAGGCAATGATGCATGGGCTCTACATTTTGATATACCCGGGGCCGCGTGAAATTTGCTACTCTACTCAAAACTAGTAAGGTACACATGTATTGAACGCATGAGATTTCGAACCCAAATGATGAATAAATACACACTATAGCATGTAAAGCTTTGAGTCATATATGCATGATGTAGATGTTCGTTTAGTTCTTATAGTTCATCTCATTCAAAATCAATTAGTTTTATAAAAATGTTAAGATTCATGGGGTTGTGCATTGTAAATCATAAAGTAAAAAACAAATAATGGCAATTCATTTAGAAAAAATAATCAATTATGATACAGAAGATTCTAGAACAAAGGAGAAGTGCTTGTGTTTTGAGGTTTGTGCATTATGCTTAAGTTCAACCATGGAGTCTTCTAAATTGTACACGTGGTAGATCTGGTGGAATGTTGATGATATCCAACGGCCAGTAGTGCTCGGATTTGCCTATCTCTGCACTGTCGGGTTAGCTTCATCCAGCGACCATCTTTCAAAGTTATTGGCACCCTATATAGTTCTTGTGCCATAGTTGCATGTTTTGGAAAAAAGCTACTAGTGGGTTGTACTATCTATTTCGGAATAGAAGATGTATACATGGAAGTTGTAGGGAAAGAGATGACATGGAGCATCTCAATTCCTATGAGTAGGGATTGGAAAAGAGATGTCATTTGGTTCACATCATAGGAACTTTTCTATTGAATCTAGAGATGACATGTATCTGAATTCCTATGAGGAGGGATTAGAAAAGAGATGTAATTTGGTTCATATCATAGGAACTTTTCTATTGAATATACACTAATGTTTATTTTCCTTTGAAATTAAGGGAGTATAGGAATCCATTCATATGAACCAAGTGGCTCTAAAGCTATAGAAATGATATAATGTTTATTTCCTTTGAAATGTGGAGTATATGAATCTATTTGTCAGGACCCCGATTCTAAGTCACACCGATCTAGCCTGTAACACCTCATATCACTTTGCGGCCTCACGCACGGTACTCCCACGGGTGTCGCCTTACCATGGCCCGGGACCGTTTGCGCCTTTTGGCTCACGTATATGACAATGTCGCTAGCATCCATATGACAGAGAACCCGGGCCGACATGGCTAGTCGTGAACCCAAAGAGGCACTAACGTATGGGGACAGGCATTCATGAATCAACATCGAACATGTCGGTCAGCAGCGTGCGAATCCATGCTATAGCACTGGGCTAACAGGACTCCGGGAACCCGGGCTGTAGTAGGCTAGGCAGGACTCCGGATGTCACCGCGTGACATTTCCCCGAAGGGACAGACACAGGAACGAAGTGAATCACATGCCGGCCAGTCAAGTGTTTCGGAGCAGTAGTGCTGGGCTAGCAGGACTCCGGTGAACCGGGCTGTAGCGGACTACTATGGCTCATGGAAGCACAAGACTACATTTCCCCATAAGAGAGGCTACCAAGGATAAACAACTAGGTTGTCGGATCCCACACATACCAAGCATTTCAATCATACACGCAATATGCTCGATATGTGTAAATACAACATGGCATCACAACATAACTCTACGACTCAAGTACTTATTCATTCGGCTCCGAAGAGCCAGATATTACAAACATGGGTCTCTCGACCCAGCATTCAGAGCATACAAGTCAAACACATGCGGAAGCTTAACATGTCTGAGTACAAACAACTATAAATGAAAAAGGCTGAGAACCCTGACTATCTACTAGATCCTGCCGAGGGCACAAGATCGTAGCTGAGGTATCAAGCTAAACGTTGAAGTCCACACGGAACTACTAGCGAGACTGACGTCTCTCTGCAAAACATAAAATAAGCAAACGTGAGTACAAATGTACCCAGCAAGACTTACATCAGAACTATCTACATATGCATCGGTATCAACAAAGGGGGTGGTGGATTTTAACTGCAGCAAGCCAGCTTTGACTCGGTGGCTATCCTAACTACGACTGCAAGTAACTCTTTTGAGGTGGCGCACACGAGTCCACATATTCACCATATCAATACTCCACTATGGATCCGCTCCCGTCTCCCTACGAGAACGCCATCCATAACACTCACGCTTATCTTGCGCATTTTAGAGTATCCACTTTCACTTGTCTATGAACTGTTATAGGCAACCCAGAAGTCCTTTACCATGGACACGGCTATTCGAATAGATCATATTAACCCTGCAGGGGTGTACTTTGTCACACATGCTCTCACCACCTACCGCCGTTTACACAGCATGTACTCGGCAACCTTCAAGCGGAATCCCAGCGAGGGTGTCGGCCACAGCCTACCTAAACACTCAAGTCTCTAGTCCAGGTTTATCGCCTATTCAGGTTCCATCCGCAGGGAGTCCGGCCGAGGTTACCACATACGGCCCCGAACGATGTGTGCAGGGTTCCCGAGACACCAAACGGGCGCCCAGTACACCGTGCCACGAGCCTACCGCATCACAGCCCACCCCTCGGGTCAGCGCTGTCCACGGCCTCCAGCTTACTACAAACACCAGAAACTACTTGCAACTCCTGGACAGAGGACAAGGGTGATTAAGAAGCCGAGAGGGTCCATTGGTTTCGGGCCCAATGCGTGGTAGTAACTGTTTCATGGATCACAAACACAGAACTCAGTTCCTGAGGACGGCTTCAATGAGACAACCCACCATGTACTCCTACATGGCCTCTCACCGCTACCTTTACGAAATCATGTTCACACACTTAGCTCACACACAGTAGGACATGTTCATCACCATTCCAACTCATCCCCAATGAATCAGACCCGACTCAACTCTAAGCAGTAGCAGGCATGACAAACAAGCATGAATGAGTAGGCACATCAGGGCTCAAAGAACTCCTACTCATGCTAGTGGGTTTCATCTATTTACTGTGGCAATGACAGGTCATGCAGAGGATAAGGGGTTCAGCTACCGCAGCATGTAACAGTTGAATCGTTGTTGTCCTAATGCAGTAAAAGAGAGCAGGAGCGAGAGAGTGGGATTGTATCGGAATGAACAAGGGGGGGTTTGCTTGCCTGGCACTTCTGAAGATAGCATTGGGTCTTCATCAGTGTCAACGATCACAGCGTCGGAACGACATCTACCGAGGGGAGCAACACCGGCAAACAGAGAATAAACACAATCAATGCAATGCACAATATGATGCATGAACATGGCATGTATATGTGATGTTGTTTGTGCTAATGCAAACAGCAACAAGTTCAATGGAGCTCATTTGAATCAAGGATTCAAATGCAACTCCAAACTTAAGCATTTTAAATGACCTTTATGTGTTTTCATCTATACAGCAGGTTTAGGTTGGTTTGTCATGCATGAAACTAGTATAGATGGATAGATTGAATTTTTCTATCAGCACTACGTCAGCATGACGTGAGCGAGTCAACGGGGCAGCCCAGGTCAAACTGACCAGTGGGGCCCGCGCGTCAGTGGCTAACTGAACTAACCTAGTTAGATTAGCACTAACCTAGGTTAAACAAATTAAGTTTAAACCTAAACTAGATTAATTAGCCGGGCGGGGCCCGCATGTCATAGACTCAAGGGAGGTCAAATCCCCTGGTCAACTGGGGCTAACCCACCGGCGGTCAAAGCGGTCAACCCGCCGGCGTTTAGCCACCGGCGAGGCCAAACGCGGCGGAGGGCATCGGGAATCGCCCACAGGCGACCATTTGCACGACGGAGAGGCTCTACGTGACGAGGAGACTCGTCCGCGTCCAGTGGTGCTCACAGCAGCAGCTCTAGTGGCCTAAAGTGATGGCGGCGGCCGGAGTTCGGGCATCAAGTGGATCGGCGTTGCATGGAACGGCAGGAGCCGCAGGTGGTCGCGGTCGACTCCTGGGAACGTGCTGAGCACGGTGGCGCGCTCGGTTGTGAGCTTGCGCGGCTGTGGCCACGGCTACGCCATAGCCGGCGGCGAGATGCTTCGGTCACGGTTGGGGATCGGGGCTAGAGGACGAACGCGTCGACGGGGAGGGGCCGAGGGGCGTAGGAGCTCACAGCGGTTCCGCAGGGTTGGTCAGTGGGCTCGGGGAGAGGCCAGAGCAGGCGGGGTGACGATGAAGATCTCTGGCGTTGGGAGGTTGAAGACGACGACGTGGAGGCACTCGGGGGCGTCCGGCGTTGCACAGCTCGACGAGGAGGAAGAGGGGTACTAGGCGGAGCTCTTGGGCATCTCAGGGCGTCGCCGGGATGGCGGTGTCCGCGGTGGTGGCGAGCGGCGGCGATGGAGGCGTTCGGGCAGGAAGAACAGAGGGGGGTAGAGCGTTCGGGGGAGAGAGAGGGAGAGCCGGAGGGCTCTGGGGGTCGCGTGGCATTGTCCAGACGCGTCGAGGCGGAGCCAGGCAGGCAGGGAGGGAGGAGGTGGCCGCGGCGTGTAGCTGCGCGCGTCGGGCACGCGCCCTCGCCTACTGGCGCGAGGAGGAAGGCGACAGGAGAGCGCCTGGTGGGCTGGGTCGCCAGCTGGGCCGGCCAGGTGGCTTTGGTGGGTGCCAGGTAGGTATCTTCTCTCTCTGCTTTCTGTTTTGCTTTCTGTTGTTGATTTAGTAAAATACTAAACCACTACTAAAACTTCTAAAAATATTTTTGGGCACAATTAGAATTATTTCCAATAGCCCTCAACTAGTTTCAGAATTATTAGAGCATTTAAAATATTTGTAGGATTTAAATGCTCCAATTCAAATACAATATGAGTTAATTCAAAAATCCAAAAATGACCTAAAATATATTCATCATTTTTGGCAGAATTTTCACCTTAACCAGAAATCATGAACTTTTCTTAGGGACATTTTGGGACTTATTGAAAAATATTTTATTTGATCCTATTTGAATTCTTCCTGATGCTAGGGTTTGATCAATCCCCATTTCAACTTAAGTAAAAATTAAACATGATGCAACAGACAAGTGCTAGCCTAGTGCAAGGTAAGGCTAGGGATGTGACAACTCACCCCCACTAAACAAGAATCTCGTCCCGAGATTCAAGACGTGAGGTAAGAAGAGAGAGGGGACACAAACTAACACGATCTTCATGATCCAAGTTGCACTTCATAAGAACGTTGATTCGATCACCATCTTTGTCTCGATGTCTTGCTCTGAGAACTCCAACCGACAAGACAACAAGAGGAAAGTGAAAACTCTAGAAGGATCGATCTTCTCGAATATCGAACAACTCAGGATCAACTCATGGAGGGAGGCATTGAAACATCTCTCGAGCTGAGAGGCAAAACATGCACCAGGAGGGACGGAAGAAACAATTTGACGAGGGTTTCAAAGTAGCGAGGAAAAATTGTCATGATTCCATAATGGGGCACCTTGGGAAAGGTGACTCGTGGAGTTATTCCCTCAAGTGGCAAAAGAATTACTTTTGATATAAATATCATTGAAACTCTTTATACCAGCCTAAGGCAATCACAAACGATCGTGTGAACGAATTCTAAAGAATGGCATACTCGGACCAGAATGGATGATGTGGACTACCTTGTTGAAGACAACGCGATGGATGATTTGCTTATCATCGGAAATGGATGGGACCTGTGGTAGGACCACTTGAAGATGATCTAGATCAGTAATTACTGAAAAGGGTAGTCCATGGTAGGACGGCACAATGACGGTGCAAGCTGGGAACAAAATGCAAATGCTGGAATGGTTTTAGTAACTGGGGAGAAGCTCAACAGTAGAGCGTGAATCCACTGTTTGAAAGGTTATAGCATAACCGAGGAAACTGGGAGCAATCCCAGTTGGTGCTGGTGAAAACACCTAGCACTTGTGCGTGCTCTCAAGAACTTGAGCATTTCCATATTCATCAAGGTTTTACCAACATCCGTGCCGAGGATCCTGGCAACACATCATACTACCATGATGAACGGTGATGGAGGATGCAGGTGCAAAGGAGGACAACACTTTCTTAGATTTTTCCTTAGCAATGCCAAAGAAGCAAATCTGGATGATCGACCGAGAGACATTTAGCACTCCGCTTCTAATGTTCTCCTTGATGTACTAGGTACCACGGTCAATGCTTAAAAACATCAACATGGCCATCAAGTAAAGGTCGGACTTCGAAAGCACGAAAATCCAAAAGAAACAACTTGTGGAATAAGTCGTACGAAATCCTCATGGAAAGATGGTCAAAGATACTACAATGACAGATCTTCCGGCTAGATGTGTCGGCCAGAACATCAACCTTGTCGGGACCTACATCATAGATCCTGGAAGAAGTTCCAACCATCATATCTGCCTGAGATTCAGATCTAGTTGGTAACAGGATATTTCGGACAACGTGTCTGGAAAAGAAAGTTTGCAACACAGACCGACGAGATGGCGTTGCGAGATTCTCGAGGAATGAACTAAGATAGCAAGCTCCAAAACATGAGCTGGTTCTGCTAAACACATGTGAACACGCTGTCCCAGACAAGCATGACCACATAGTAGTCTTATGATAAAACACTACCAAGTTCAGGTGGGGAACCATCATCTAGGGTAACAAAGTCTTGTGCATGTCCATCCGGGCCCTTCAGGAGTAGTGCATGAACTTCTTTTCTTTGAACAAATCAATCAGTGGCTTGGTGTGCTAGGAAATACTGATGGGATGGAGGTAGCTAATCTCTCAAGCCATGGTATACTTCGCATGTGCATGACTGACTTGGGATGATTCCAGAGGAAGCAAAGCTAACTTTCTCGAATTCACGACGGCAACTTGCACCTAATGCACGTGAACTTGGAGAAAGCCACTTCTTGCACCAAACATATACCTCATGAACAACATGAAGGCAATGGTTACAAAGTTTTCAACACTAGGTTGATGTTCGACATGAATCATGGGGGAGACAAAATGCTGCTGATGGGCTCAACAGCAACTCGTCGGAATTTCCATATCACTGGACTTCAACCAACATGTGAACACGGTGATAGCATTGATCAGACCAAAGGATGTAATGGTGTATGCTCAAAGGATCAACCACGAGTAAGACAGCATTACGAATATCGTTGGTTCTGATTTGATTTAAGGATAGCCCACACTCAAATCAAAGTTTGGACAAGACAATAGATCCAACAATTGATCACGAGGATCAATCAATAAAGATATCATCTTTCTTCCACACACACAAATATATCCCTTGAAATGAACTAAGTTGGCAAGCTTTTATCTTCCAACTCTCCAAGTTGTTGTTTAGCTTGACCAACTAACTCAGGGGTATCCAACACGGATTCTTGGAGAAGGGGTGGTTTACAGGAAACCAACTTGATCACGAATTCAACATAGCGGTCAGGTGACAACCTGGTGATACTTCCGAGAAGATATTCGGAAAATCACGTACCACCGATATGTTGCTAAGCTCGAGAACAATCTTGCTTTTCAGGGCAAGACGATATGATCAAATAAGCAAGGGATTGAATAGTCCTAACTCATTGATCGAAGAGTGGCACCAAAAATAAGGACTAGGTAGCACGATCAATCTTAGGATGATGATTTAATAACCAACACGCTAAGAGTGAGAGTATTGTCCATTAACTACCAAGCAACAAGTTGCTCGGAGTATTGATTTCACACACCACAATTCACTTGTCGGTATTCCGGTTATAATAACATGGGAACCGAGGAATGAACAATGATGGCAAGAAGTATTACTGCGCCAAGAATTCATAGGAGGTGGTGCAATTCTCATGACACTCTTGACATAAAGATGGTAACACTCCAAGGTAGAACAGAACAAAAACTGGATTGGCATTTTGATCTGTGGAATACAACTACTTTGACCCAATCCTGGATATGGATGAGGTACTGGAGTTCGTTTCTCCTAGTCATTCTGAATAGAACGGCTTGACGGACCACAAGAATAATACGCATCGATGAACACGAAAGCCAACTATTCCTGACTATCAATTGATAGACTGGGGTCAGAGTACAGCTGAGGAGGGTAAACTCAAGGAACATATAAAATTTTGAGTTGTGGATGCATAGATTAGTATGTCAAACCAAGTTCAACATGTTTGTTCCGGATAACCCATGCAGAGGAGTAAGGACTGGCAGAGTCACAATATGAATGGGGTACTCCTCAAGAGCGCCCTGGTTGTGATCTTTTGGTTCAAAAGAACTCCTGCCAAGAATGGTTCATGGTATTTGGAAGAACGATATACCACGGACCTCGAAGACACAAAGGTTAGTAATATCCTAAAGGAACTAGCAACACTATCAACATGAAGTAAGTAGGGTGAATCTCGAGTTCAGAAACCCGGGAATAGAATGCCTACTAACTAAATGGCATCACGGGATGCTTTCGAGAATGATGGCCAGAATCGTCACACCGGGATCAGAAAACATGGCTAGTTTACTAGGTAATCTTCTAAGACACCTAGGGTCGTAATAATAACTCCAACGTATATGTCGAGGCAATAGAATACCTCAACTCAGCGATTAGTGTGGTTAATCTGGCCCAAAGGAACATCGGAAACGGAAAGAAGGGATTTGCAAATGCATCAGATTATTTAGAAGCCTGGGATGACTCGGACAGCATAACGGCTGTAAATGCTCAAAGGATTTGAGACATCCTGCACAAATGGTGGCATAACCAATCAACAACATCATATCAAGGTTCCAAGTCCAAATAACAACACACTGTAGTGGTAGAAACTGAACTGAGGCTTGAGACCAACAATCCTACGAGTCTACGGATTAGTAACACATGATCCTGATAGAAAGATGAGAAGGCCTAGTTCTTAATCCTCGTAGAAGAGAAGAGGGTGACTCATATCAGAAGGGCATCAGGTAAAGGAGTAAAAACAGCCTTACGTTCCCTCCCACAATCAATTCCCTTATATAACTAAAGCATTTCTAGACACAACTTCGACCAGTTTGGCTTGGTAATCCTACAGGCAGTCAGGCTCTGATACCAACGCTATCAGGACCCCGATTCTAAGTCACACCAATCTAGCCTGTAACACCTCATATCACTTTGCGGCCTTACGCACGGTACTCCCACGGGTGTCGCCTTACCATGGCTCGGGACCGTTTGCGCCTTTTGGCTCACGTATATGACAATGCCGCTAGCATCCATATGACAGAGAACCCGGGCCGACATGGCTAGTCGTGAACCCAAAGCGGCACTAACGTATGGGGACATGCATTCATGAATCAACATCGAACATGTCGGTCAGCAGCGTGCGAATCCGGGCTATAGCACTGGGCTAACAGGACTCCGGGAACCCGGGCTGTAGTAGGCTAGGCAGGACTCCGGATGTCACCGCGTGACATTTCCCCGAAGGGACAGACACAGGAACGAAGTGAATCACATGCCGGCCAGTCAAGTGTTTCGGAGCAGTAGTGCTGGGCTAGCAGGACTCCGGTGAACCGGGCTGTAGCGGACTACTATGGCTCATGGAAGCACAAGACTACATTTCCCCATAAGAGAGGCTACCAAGGATAAACAACTAGGTTGTCGGATCCCACACATACCAAGCATTTCAATCATACACGCAATATGCTCGATATGTGTAAATACAACATGGCATCACAACATAACTCTACGACTCAAGTACTTATTCATTAGGCTCCGAAGAGCCAGATATTACAAACATGGGTCTCTCGACCAAGCATTCAGAGCACACAAGTCAAACACATGCGGAAGCTTAACATGTCTGAGTACAAACAACTATAAATGAAAAAGGCTGAGAAGCCTGACTATCTACTAGATCCTACCGAGGGCACAAGATCGTAGCTGAGGTATCAAGCTAAACGTCGAAGTCCACACGGAACTACTAGCGAGACTGACGTCTCTCTGCAAAACATAAAATAAGCAAACGTGAGTACAAATGTACCCAGCAAGACTTACATCAGAACTATCTACATATGCATCGGTATCAACGAAGGGGTGGTGGAGTTTAACTGCAGCAAGCCAGCTTTGACTCGGTGGCTATCCTAACTACGACTGCAAGTAACTCTTTTGAGGTGGCGCACACGAGTCCACATATTCACCATATCAATACTCCACTATGGATCTGCTCCCGTCTCCCTACGAGAACGCCATCCATAGCACTCACGCTTATCTTGCGCATTTTAGAGTATCCACTTTCACTTGTCTATGAACTGTTATAGGCAACCCAGAAGTCCTTTACCGCGGACACGGCTATTCGAATAGATCATATTAACCCTGCAGGGGTGTACTTCGTCACACACGCTCTCACCACCTACCGTCGTTTACATAGCATGTACTCGGCAACCTTCAAGCGGAAGCCCGGCGAGGGTGTCGGCCACAGCCTACCTAAACACTCAAGTCTCTAGTCCAGGTTTATCGCCTATTCAGGTTCCATCCGCAGGGACTCCGGCCGAGGTTTCCACATACGGCCCCGAACGATGTGTGCAGGGTTCCCGAGACACCATACGGGCGCCCGGTACACCGTGCCACGAGCCTACCGCATCACAGCCCACCCCTCGGGTCAGCGCTGTCCACGGCCTCCAGCTTACTACAAACACCAGAAACTACTTGCAACTCCTGGACAGAGGACAAGGGTGATTAAGAAGCCGAGAGGGTCCATTAGTTTCGGGCCCAATGCGTGGTACTAACTGTTTCATGGATCACAAACACAGAACTCAATTCCTGAGGACGGCTTCAATGAGACAACCCACCATGTACTCCTACATGGCCTCTCACCGCTACCTTTACCAAATCGTGTTCACACACTTAGCTCACACACAGTAGGACATGTTCATCACCATTCCAACTCATCCCCGATGAATCAGACCCGACTCAACTCTAAGCAGTAGCAGGCATGACAAACAAGCATGAATGAGTAGGCACATCAGGGCTCAAAGAACTCCTACTCATGCTAGTGGGTTTCATCTATTTACTGTGGCAATGACAGGTCATGCAGAGGATAAGGGGTTCAGCTACCGCAGCATGTAACAGTTGAATCGTTGTTGTCCTAATGCAGTAAAAGAGAGCAGGAGCGAGAGAGTGGGATTGTATCGGAATGAACAAGGGGGGGTTTGCTTGCCTGGCACTTCTGAAGATAGCATTGGGTCTTCATCAGTGTCAACGATCACAGCGCCGGAACGACATCTACCGAGGGGAGCAACACCGGCAAACAGAGAATAAACACAATCAATGCAATGCACAATATGATGCATGAACATGCCATGTATATGTGATGTTGTTTGTGCTAATGCAAACAGCAACAAGTTCAATGGAGCTCATTTGAATCAAGGATTCAAATGCAACTCCAAACTTAAGCATTTTAAATGACCTTTATGTGTTTTCATCTATACAGCAGGTTTAGGTTGGTTTGTCATGCATGAAACTAGTACAGATGGATAGATTGAATTTTTCTGATCATTTTTCATATATAAATCTTTTCATTTGGAGTTACGGTTGATTTTCTATGATTTTTAGAAGTTTAGGCAATTTTCTGGATTTTCTAATTATTTAGAATTAAACTAATTCCGGAAAATGCATTACTGCGTCAGCACTACGTCAGCATGACATGAGCGAGTCAACGGGGCAGCCCAGGTCAAACTGACCAGTGGGGCCCGCGTGTCAGTGGCTAACTGAACTAACCTAGTTAGATTAGCACTAACCTAGGTTAAACTAATTAAGTTTAAACCTAAACTAGATTAATTAGCCGGGAGGGGCCCGCATGTCATAGACTCAAGGGAGGTCAAATCCCCTGGTCAACCGGGGCTAACCCACCGGCGGTCAAAGTGGTCAACCCGCCGGCGTTTAGCTGCCGGCGAGGCCGAACGCGGCGGAGGGCATCGGGAATCGCCCACAGGCGACCATTTGCACGACGGAGAGGCTCTACGTGACGAGGAGACTCGTCCACGTCCAGTGGTGCTCACAGCAGCAGCTCTAGTGGCCTAAAGCGATGGGGCGGCGACTTGTGCGGCGACCGGAGTTCGGGCGTCAAGCGGATCGGAGTTGCATGGAACGGCAGGAGCCGCGGGTGGTCGCGGTCGACTCCTGGGAACGTGCTGAGCACGGTGGCGTGCTTGGTTGTGAGCTTGCGCGGCTGTGGCCATGGCTACGCCATAGCCGGCGGCGAGATGCTTCGGTCACGGTTGGGGATCGGGGCTAGAGGATGAACGCGTCGACGGGGAGAGGGGCGAGGGGCGTAGGAGATCACAGCGGTTCCGCAGGGTTGGTCAGTGGGCTCGGGGTGAGGCCGGAGCAAGCGGGGCGGCGATGAAGATCTCCGGTGTTGGGAGGTTGAAGACGACGACTTGGAGGCACTCGGGGGCGTCCGGCGTTGCACAGCTCGACGAGGAGGAAGAGGGGTACTAGGCGGAGCTCTTGGGCATCTCAGGGCGTCGCCGGGATGGCGGTGTCCGCGGTGGTGGCGAGCGCCGGCGACGGAGGCGTTCGGGCAGGAAGAACAGAGGAGGGGGAGAGCGTTCGGGGGAGAGAGAGGGAGAGCCGGACGGCTCTGGGGGTCGCGTGGCATCGTCCAGACACGTCGAGGCGGAGCCACGCAGGCAGGGAGGGAGGAGGTGGCCGCGGCATGTAGCTGCGTGCGTCGGGCATGCGCCCTCGCCTACTGGCGCGAGGAGGAAGGCGACAGGAGAGCGCCTGGGGGGCTGGGCCGCCAGCTGGGCCGGCCAGGTGGCTTTGGTGGGTGCTAGGTAGGTATCTTCTCTCTCTGCTTTCTGTTTTGCTTTCTGTTGTTGATTTAGTAAAATACTAAACCACTACTAAAACTTCTGAAAATATTTTTGGGCACAATTAGAATTATTTCCAACAGCCCTCAACTAGTTTCAGAATTATTAGAGCATTTAAAATATTTATAGGATTTAAATGCTCCAATTCAAATACAATATGAGTTAATTCAATAATCCAAAAATGACCTAAAATATATTCATCAGTTTTGGCAGAGGTTTTCACCTTAACCAGAAATCATGAACTTTTCTTAGGGACATTTTGGGACTTGTTGAAAAATATTTTATTTGATCCTATTTGAATTCTTCCTGATGCGAGGGTTTGATCAATCCCCATTTCAACTTAAGTAAAAATTAAACATGATGCAACAGACAAGTGCTAGCCTAGTGCAAGGTAAGGCTAGGGATGTGACACTATTCCTATGAACCAATTGGCTCTAAAGGAAAAAATCCTATAAAAATCATATCATATAGAGTTCCTATGATATTCCTCGACACTAAAGGATGCTTGAAATTGCTGCGGGTGATACGATGGTCTTTCTTTGTAGACTCCTCACCCATCTTTATAGTTACCTCTCGAAGATGAATGAAATGATATATACATGGTATTCTACATGTGCAATTTGGTACACGAAAACTCGGTAAAAGTTTGCGAGGTTCGAATTTTCAATAAAGCTATATGCACTGCATTTCGGAACGGAGGGAGCATACAGCAGTTGCTAACACTCACGTGGAAGATTTGTGTGTAGGAGGAGTGGCTGTTCTGTTAAATGACATGGCAAAACTGACACTGTCGGATGCCGATCTAATGGTTCTTACGGCGTTCGTCAGGAAAAGGCTTGTGGCGAACGTTTGTCGGATGATGATTTACGGACACATGCATTGCATTGATACGTTCCCCCCCTCTCTCTCACGCACACGCACCCTCACGAGTCACGACTCTCCCGAGTCCTCTCGCAGACTCGTACGTCGCACCCACCATCTATCTGCAGGTAGACGTCACGCACATATGTGCTCTTCACACCCTACCCTCATAACTTCTAAAAAACAAAAGACGGCGCACACATTTTATTTTAGCTTGTTAGAGATATATTTGGGATACTTGTATTTGGTAGTCTAGGATTTGTAATCCGTCTCCTACCTTATCTCCAGGAGAGGCGTCTTGTCCTCCAAGTCTTGTACTCAATATATACTCGCCCTCGAGGCTCAATAATACATCGATCATATTCCACCAATCCCTCTCTCTCTCTTCCTTCTAACATAGCTCACACGTCACACACTTATACTATTACTCTTGCGGCGAACGTTCTTTGGGCATAGTATATTGTACTCTCACGAAGAGAAGCGGTGCACACACGCACTAGTTCTCTCACACCCACTTGCGGGTACACGTAGGAGCGCATTTTTTTGAAGCTGGTACAACAAAATCACTCCACTATATATAAAAGCAGGAGCCTTAGCGCTTGCTTTACTAGGGTTCCTCTCGTTCACTCTCTCATGCTCTCCAGATATAAGCAACACATAGGTGGCCACACTCTCTCTCAGCTCACGGCTGGTCACAAATCCGGCCGGACAACCTCGACCGGGGCAGGGGTGTAGGTGCATTGTTCACGCTGTTGTCGGCGGCGAGGGAGGAGACCAACGGCTGCCCGCGCGTCCCGATCGGCGGCCGTGCCGTTCTCTCCGAGAGAGCGCCGGCTCGGGAGGGCCTCCGACCCCTTCTTCCTCCCTGCGGTATTGTGGCCAAGATGCGGCCTCCCGACGCCGTCTTTGCCACATGCTGACGACCCTCAGGTATATATTCCTTCGAAACCTACCTTGCTCTACTGCCCCAGCTTTCTTCGTGTGGATCTTTTCTACTTCCGTCCGCTGTTCCAAAGCCACCTAGACTTCTACTATTATTAGAAGTAAACCTAGTTCATACAGTCGACTCAAAGCGTTGGTTCAAACAGGGAAGAAAGTGGGAAAGCTGTAGCATGAATCTAGGACTTGGTTCTAAGAGGAAACGGGGGAAAGTAGTAATATCTGTCACTGTTTAAATAACCGTATTTCGTATTTGCGCAAACAGGGATGTCTGTCTCCATGTCGTTTCGGATGTCTATCTCCGTATTGTTTCTATCCGTGCAATCAAAAGCACACACCTCAGTTTTAGTACAACTGCGCAAAATGAGATGGCTATCCCTCGTTGTCGTCGTCTAACCTCCCGTCTTCAAGGTATCCCTACATTGGTAGTAACTAAGGTAGAATGACCAACGCAATCTAAAAGAAGCTGATTCGTACATTTTACTTCCTGATTGTAGTGCAGGGATGAGCGAAAACAACTGCATCCTAGTCCGGAATGCACTTTCTACCAGTTCATCCATGGACCGAGGACTAGCTGGCATGGCTGCATGGCGGTTTTTTGGACAGGTGCACGGACAAGAGGCATTGTGGTCTGCTTATTTCTGCAAATAGCGGTGCTTAAATTTAGTGGAATGCACAAGCATTTCAGCTGGTCAGTACACTGCATGGTTCAGTTCAACATTCCAACTGAGACCACAATTATAATTGGTTATTCTGGAATGAGAGAACCTAACCTTGGATGGTGGCAACAAGAAAAAACCAGAGTGAACTCCAGGAAATTTAAGCCTGCCGGGAGGCCCTTTGCTCACAGAAGCCTTGCTTGTTTTTTCCTGATTTGTAAACCTTCTCACAACTTTGTCTTTTGCTGTGAACTAGTATATGTTTGTTATGTTCTATGAATCATTGAGATGTATAAAATTGCTTAACTTATGCTTTTCAAGTTTTTTATGAAGACGAGTTTAATGTGAGTGTTCCACATGAGCGCTGGACTAGCGTGTGAACGTTTGGAATTTATTACATTGTGGCCTCAATTAACTGCATGAACCACTGTAACAAGATACATGGTTGCTCATATGTCAGACAACAGATTGTTGATTGTTAGTTGGTCGATAGCCTAGTGTTGAAGCGAGCTGAGCCAATGTGCCGTGTTTTGCACAACTGCTTACAAGTGGGGTAGCACCAACAGTGTTTACAAGTACTTATGTATACGTCGGCGCACGGTTCTCGAACGAGTGCTCTATTTCATCAAAACACACACTGCTCGTATGATAAACCGTGACAACTTATGTCTTACCATGCCATATTCATGACAAAACTAGTGAGGACGCATCTGTTTCGGCAACAATTACGATGGTTCTCACATGATTCACGGGCACACAAAAGTAGCAGCAGTTCCCATAGACGGATTCAAACAGAGTACTAGCCCCAGAGGGGTCGATAACAGGAAAGGTTCGGATAATTAGACACAATCCAAACTACTATTAAACACTAGCTGGGGCAACTATTTCATGCCTCGATCTAATTTGGGCTGGACACAAGACGGACCTTGCCATGGACATCATCGAGGACGTCCCGCAGCAGCTCAATCCTGTGAACCTTCATGAAGACAACCTTGTGGCCTTGCCACTGATAAACTTGTTTGTGGAGGCATGCCACATCATCTTCCTCCGTAAGCTTGACAAGAACAGTATGCCTCACAAACGAATGAGTAGCTTTGAACTTCTTGTGCTTCAGTACACCCTGGACAACATGCCTGACAATAGTGAGGATGGAATACAACTCTTCATTGGTATAACCGCAAATGGCTTCCAGGATCCAACAGCCTAAGAACTCTGTTTTCCCAGTGCGTATATTCAGGTCGTCCGCCTCATAGCGAGTGACATGTACAACCACACAATCCTTGTCTGCATCAGGGCTCTAATTGAAACAGAAACAAATTCTGAATTATTTTTCAGTATAAGAAACACAAGTTATTTAAACCACTATGTATAGCATGGCATCGAAGCTAATAAAATTTTGCATTATTAATCACCACATACTTCCTTTTCTAAAAAAATCACCACATACTTAGATGAAAAACCACAATCGAGATCGGCAAAGAAGGAAATCACCTTGGGCAGCTCAGCGGGGGGGGGGCACACATCCTCGAAGGGGGAAAACTGCTCCTGCAGTGCCACGGGGGGCTATAACCTCATACAGGGCGTTGACCATCTCAGTAGTGGCCATGAGCGTATCTGGGGTCGGCTCGGTGGTTGCCTCCATCTTCTTGGAGCCCTCTGTCTCATGGGGATCAGCCTCCCGCGTCTGCTCCAATATCGGCAGATCTTTGCCTGGTTCTCCTTGGTCCATCATGAAACTGACGAATACTAGGAGACCACTGAAAGGAAAACACAATCGCAATGACAATGTAACAAAAAAGAGAGTGAGGATCGGTTACTGCTTTGCAAAAGTTCTTTTTTTTCTCTGAACGAAAATATACCAACATCACGGATCCACTTACCTTCCCTTCGTTCGGAGAGAAGAACAGTGGCAGATGCGAGTGTTGCCTTTCTTGAAGACGGTGAGGGAGAAGGGGATTTAGCGAAGAGTGAAATGATGGTTGCTTCGTCCGTCAAACTTAGAGTGCGTCATGGCAGTACGCAAGCAAGTGCCTCTATAGTACAAGCCCAAACATATGGTTCCTCTTAATGGTTGGACATCTGGGGCTCACGCCATTGTCAATGTAGTCAATAAACGAGAGAATTACACTACGAGCGGCTGACACCAGGGACCCAGCAAGTCGCGCAGTTTTTTTTAGGAACAAGCAGTTGTTATTTATACTAGTTTTAGCGACACATCAGGGTAACAACGGGGTTGTGCGGGGGCTGTGGCCCGTCTAGCCAGGGTTTTATTTATGTTTACCACATCATGAGCCTAGTTGTGTTTTTTTTTTGCTGAAAATGGCTAGCCCAGTTCTATTTTTTAAAAGAAATACCCAAACAAGGCCTACTTGCTTTATCGGCCCTGCTGGGCTGCAAATCTTTCAAGACAAGGAGAGTTTCATTCGGTTTGCCCAGAAATGGGTTGTACATTTTTAAAACACATAAACCGGGAATTAGTTTCAATTTTTTTTCATTACAAGATCTTAAATTCCATTGATTTTTATGCATGGACAATTATTTGGATTTTAAATTTATATAAATTATTTTTCAAAATAGTTTGAATGTGAATCGATATTTCTGGATTAAAAATAGTTGACCGCACCGAAATATGCAAAATTTCGTATATTTTTTAACCGTGGGCACAATATGGGTTGTAATGCTAACAAAAATAAGATGGGCTCCAAAAAAATTCTTAAGAATTAGAAAATAGGTTGTACATTATTAGAAATAATGGCAGATGGGCTGTATGCTGTTTTCCATAGATTTGAGGCTGACTTGTGCACCTACTACAGGTTGACGCGTATGCTTTCATAAAAAAAAGGTTGACGCACACGCAACACCCTGTCAACTTAGTCAACACATGAGAGCAGTGACTGTTGGATGTCCATCCAACGGCTGTCGTGCTTCTTCAATCTCTGCTCTTCATGCTCCAGCCGCTCAAACAAGTGCCGGCGGGACTGCCTGCTCCCTCTTCCCGCGGCCGGCTATGCTGCCGCGTAGGCCTCACGGCCCCACCGTACTCCCATCGCTGGCCTAGCCATCCCTCTACTCACCCACACATGATGTTATTCTCCGGCGACGGCAGACGAACCAGTAAACCCTCGTACTCCTCCGTGTGGGAAATAACTGCCGAGTATTCCCTGGCTCCGTGTCGTTCCCTTCCTAGGCCTCGCCGTCGTCCACCGCCCTAGTGCTCTCGGTGCGGCCTGGTCAACGTGGTCAATGAACGACATCCATTGGAAGTGGATTGTACGTGGAGAGGCTGACAGCTGGGTCCACGGCCGCACGCAAGGAAATGCCTCCTTATTACGCGCAAAATAATGATTCCTCCACCTGACAGCTAGGACCCACAGAAAGGGCCTCTGTATTTCACGAAAGGAAGTGCCTCCTTATTACGCCCCGCTGACAGGTCGGACCCACCAGCTATATCTTCGCACGCAAGGAAGTGCCTCCTTATTACGCCCAAAAAAATGAATACCCCCCTGCTAGCTGGGACCCACCATATTGTTGGGCAGACTTGTGGGCCTACTAAGTTGACGGGGACGGAGGGCTTTGTCAACTTAGTCAATACTCCAGTGACCGTATGATGTCCATCCAACGGCCATAGTGCTTCTTCAACCTCTGGTCTTCTTGCTCCAGCCGCCCAAAGCAGCGCCGGTCGTGCCGCCTGCTCCTGCCTCCCGTGGCCGGCTGTGCTACCGCGGAGGCCTCACCGCCTCCATACTACTCCCACCACTGGCCAGGCCATCCCTCCACTCACCCACACCCCCTGTTATTCTGTGGCGACGGCAGCCTCACACCGCAGCCGAACCAATGAACGCTCGTACTCCTCTCCGCGTGGGCATCCACTGCCGCCTCTTGCCCGGCTCCGCGTCGTCCCCTTCCTAGGCCTCGTCGTCGTCCACCGCCGTGGTGCTCTCGGCGTGGCATGGTCAATGTGGTCAATGACCGACTTCCATCGGAAGAGTACTGTACGTGGAGAGGCTGACAGCTGGGTCCACGGTAGCCGCAAGGAAGTGCCTCCTTATTACGCGGAAAATAATTATTCCTCCACCTGATAGCAGGGACCCACCGGACGGGACACCAGTATTCTGCGAAAAAAATCGTTTCCCCTGACTACTGGGACCCACCGGATGGGCCACCGTATTTCGCGAAAAAACGTTCCCCCCGCTGTCAGCTCGGACCCACCGGAAGTGCCTCCTTATTACGCACAAAAAATGAATACTCCCCCGGCTAGCTGGGACCCACCTTGGTGGGAGGCTGACTTGTGGGCCTACTAAGTTGACGGGGACGAAGGGCTTTGTCAACTTAGTCAATATGAACGATTCTAGCTCCAGTGACCGTACGATGTCCATCCAACGGCCGTCGTGCTTCTTCAACCTCTGGTCTTCTTGCTCCAGCCGCCCAAAGCAGCGCCGGTCGTGCCGCATGCTCCTGCCTCCCGTGGACAGCTGTGCTGCCGCAGAGGCCTCACCGCCCCCTACTATTCCCACCGCTGGCCAAGCCCTGCGGCGACGGCAACCTCACACCGCAGCCGAACCAGTGAACCCTCGTACTCCTCTCCGCGCGGGCTTCCACTGCCGCGTCTTCCCCGGCTCCGCGTCGTCCCCTTCCTAGGCCTCGCCGTCATCCACCGTCGTGGTGCTCTCCGCGCGGCGTGGTCAACGTGGTCAAGGAACGACTTCCATCGGAAGAGTACTGTACGCGGAGAGGCTGACAGTTGGGTCCACGGCCACAGCCCAGTTTTTTTGTGATTTGCCAAGTAAGTCGCTTTGTCAGGCCTGTTGGGCTGCAAATCTTTCAAGACGAGGTGAGCTTTCATTTAGCTGGCCGAGAAAATGGCCCATCAGTAATGAGAAATGGGTTGTACATTTTTAAAACACATCAAACCAACAATTAGTTTCAAATATATTTTTTTCATTTCAAGATTTTAAATTACATTAATTTTTATGCGTGGAGAATTTGTTGGATTTTATATTGATATACATTTATTTTTAAAATCAGTTTGAATGTGAGTCGAAATTTCGGGAGTAAAAACAGTTCGGACCGCACCGAAATATGCAAAATTTCGTACAATTTTTTAACCGTGGCCACAATATGGGCTGTAATGCTAACAAAAAGAATATGGGCTCCAAAAAAACCTTAAGAATTAGCAAATGGGTTGTAAATTATTAGAAATAATGGCAGATGGGCTGTATGATGTTTTCCACATATTTGAGGCTTTCCTAAAAAAAGGTTGACGCACAAGCACTGACTGTTGGATGTCCATCCAACGGCCGTCGTGCTTCTTTAATCTCTGCTCTTCCTGCTCCAGCCGCTCAAACAAGCGCCGGCGGGACTGCCTGCTCCCTCCTCCCCGCGGCCGGTTGTGCTGCCGTGCAGGCCTCACCGCCCCACCGTATTCCCATCGCTAGCCTAGCCATCCCTCTACTCACCCACACCTGCTGTTATTCTCCGGCGACAGCAGACGAACCAGCAAACCCTCGTACAGTCGTACTCCCCTCCGTGTGGGAAACAACTGCCGAGTCTTCCCTACCTCCGCGTCATCCCCTTCCTAGGCCTCGCCGTCGTCCACCGCTGTGGTGCTCTTGGCGCGGCGTGGTCAATGTGGTCAACGACCGACTTCCATCGGAAGAGTACTGTGTGTGGAGACGCTGACAGTTGGGTCCACGGCCGCAGCAAGGAAGTGCCTCCTTATTACGTGCAAAATAATTAATCCTCCACCTGACAGCGGGGACCCACCGGACGGGCCACCGTATTTCGCGAAAAAACGTTTCCCCCCTGACTGCTGGGACCCACCAGCTACACCTTCGCACGCAAGGAAGTGCGTCCGGGCAAAAAAACAAAACGATTCGCCCCCCTGACTGCTGGGACCCACCAGCTACATCTTCGCACACAAGGAAGTGCCTGACAGTCAGGACCCACCTGGTCGAAGCGTATGTAGCGTTGTCATTCTGGTCGCGAACGTGTACGTACATATAACTGGTGGATGTAGAGGCGCGCACGTGTCGTAGTAGAGGCGCGCACATAGAATCTACACGTACGTACAGCGGCCAGGGTGCAAGAAAGAAAATACGGCCACGTATGTGTACATACGGGCGGGGTCTCGAACGCCTACTCGCGCATACGTACGGCGAGGGCTTGTTGACATGGCTGAGTCGGAACGGAGAAACAGCGTCGTCGTCGTGTTCATGGGGAGGCAACGAAATGCGTCGTGTTCATGGGGAGGCAACGGAATGCGTCGTGTCCATCGGGAGGCAACGGAATGCGTCGTGTTCATCGGGAGGCAACGGAACGCGTGGGAGCCAACCGGCTAGGTCGGAACGGAATGCGTGGTCGTGTTCATCGGGAGGGCTTGGACGGAACAGGCGATGGAAACAAGGCCTGGCGTACCGCACAACGGAGGAAACGGCCTTGTGTTCGACCGGCCACGTTCGAAACGGGATCCTGTTCATCGGGAGGGGTCTGGCGTACCACAAAATGGACGAAACGGACCTCCTATGGTCGAAACGGGGGTCCTGTTGATCGGGAGGGGTGTGGCGTACCGCAAAACGGACGAAACGGACCTCCTACGGTCGAAACGGGGGTCATGTTGATCGGGAGGGGTGTGGCGTACCACAAAACGGACGAAACGGACCTCCTACGGTCGAAACGGGGGTCCTGTTCATCGTGAGGGGTGTGGCGTACCGCAAAACAGGACTCCACGGGATACTGTTCATCTCCACCGTCGACCTCCTCCAGCCTCCACGGGCTACCGTTGACATCCTCCAGCCTCCACGGGCTCCTGTTCATGCAGCCTCCACCGCGCGCTACTCCACCGGCTACTGTTCAACCACCCCTCCACGGGCACCCCTCCACCGTCTACTGTTCATCCAGCCCTCCACACCACGGGGTCCTGTTCAACCACCCCTCCACGAGCACCCCTCC
>NC_057799.1:416806837-416807530 GCF_018294505.1 Triticum aestivum | reverse complement strand
CGTAGCCTGCAGTGCAATCGCTCGGGTTCAGTTAGAGCCCAACGCCTCGCTCGGGTTCAGTTAGAGCCAACGCCTCGCACACACGCGCGTACGTGTACGAGAGAAACGCGCATCGCTCGGCCTCCGACCTCCCACCGTAACCGGGAACTCCCCGAAATTTTCCTCGCCCTCGCTTCTACCACGGTTTTTTCCGTCATGGATGGCCCAAAGAATGTCATGCAGCTGCGTCTCCGGCCCGCCCAGGACGAAAAGCCCATTTTCTGTCATGATTTTTTGTCATAGAAGTAGGAGCCCACCACATCTATGATAATACTGGGTTTTGTCACAATTATTGTCATAGAAGTGTCATATGTATGACAGAAAAAAAATTCGTTCGGCCCAAAATGTCACGGATGTGTCTTTTTTTGTAGTGGGCATTGCGCCGATCAAGAGGTGTAGCTATGGTTCGGGTTCGACCAAGCCCCCAAGTGATGCTGTGGCGTTGCGCCGATCAAGAGGTGTAGTTATGGTTCGGATACGACCAAGCCCCCAAGTGATGTTGTGGCATTACGCCGATCAAGAGGTGTAGCTATGGTTCGGATACGACCAAGCCCCCAAGTGATGCTGTGGCATTACGCCGATCAAGAGGTGTAGCTATGGTTCGGATATGACCAAGCCCCGAAGTGATCTAATATGAAGCTTTGAGAAGCTAAA